>NC_079219.1:14321045-14606045 GCF_029633865.1 Lampris incognitus
GTCGCTTGGTTGTAACCACGAAACTTGTTTACTTTTCTGAAACGTTACGGCGTCGGTTTTTCAACCCGTTGGTGTAACTTAATGTAGTACACCATTTATTGCCTTTCTTTATGTAACCGCAGCATTATCAGATTAGCCACGAAGCACAGTTTGTCATAGTGAGGATTCTGTTGCATTGCATTCTCCATCTAGCTCCCAACGTCTTAACCACTCTGTGAGAAATCACATTTTATGAGGTTCAGAGCGTTCCAACACTCTTCTAAAGTTTGTGTGTCTTGAGTGTGTGTGTGTGTGTGTGTGTGTGTGTGTGTGTGTGTGTGTGTGTTTGTGTGCGCTGGCACTTGAGGGGCCTGCGTGCCGATCTGTAAAGTTTCGGGCAGTGTGCTCTGTGGCTCTGGAGGAGTCCTGATGTGTGTGCATCATCCATATCCCCTATCTTCTTCATCGATGCTCTTGGCTATCGAGCTTGTTCCTCACGCACAGTTTCTGTTGGCGTGGAGGCTGTTTAGCTTTAATGGAATCTGGAGTTGGAGGCCCGAGTCTCCGAGGGGCCGTATTAAGATAGCTTTAACGCTAAAAGTCATTACGCTTGCCAGTTCTCCCGCTTTAGAACGGATTTCCTTTTTCAGCGTGGCAGCTCACAGGAGACTGACTGCTGTTGCTTGTTGAACTTTTGCTAACATAGTAGGTTTATAACTCCTTCATCTGTTCCTCACGTAATCTATAAATAGTTTAGTATTATACCAGATATTTCTGTTTTGATGCAGTTTTCTGGTTTACCACAGCCAACGCCACTTAATTGCCACTTTGCTGGCGTCTTGAACATTATTGCTGAGGGGAATTTCACTGTGAGGCGAAAATATTAAAATTTGACCTCAGAAAAATATAAGCGATGACACAATGTTGCAACTTTTTTTGTTTTTGTGGTCCTTTCTATTGTTTTATAAAAATAAGTGTGATCTTTATTTGGAAAATAAGAAGTCAGTGTACTGGACAGGAACATAGTTGCATACACTGATGAGCCAAAACATTATGACCACTCACAGGTAACCAAATAATGTTGATTATCTCCGAACAAGGGCACATGTCAGGCGTCGGGGTGGCGTGACGGTCTGTTCTGTTGCCTACCAACACGGGGATCCCGGTTCAAAGCCTCGTGTTGCCTCCGGCTTGGTCGGGCATCCCTACAGACACAATTGGCCGTGTCTGCGGGTGGGAAGCCGGATGTGGGTATGTGTCCTGGTCGCTGCACTAGCGCCTCCTCTGGTCAGTCGGAGCACCTGTTCAGGGGGGAGGGGGAACTGGAGGGAATGATGTGATCTTCCTTCGCGCTACGTCCCCCTGATGAAACTCCTCACTGTCAGGGGAAAAGAAGTGGCTGGCAACTCCACATGTATCTGAGGAGGCATGTGGTAGTCTGCAGCCCTCCCCGGATCGGCAGAGGGGGTGGAGCAGCAACTGGGACAGCTCGGAAGAGTGGGGTAATTGGCTGGGTACAATTGGGGGGAAAAAGGGAGAAAAAATCCCAATAAAAACAAAACAAACAAGGACACATGTCAAGGTGATTAGAGTGTAAGCAAATAATCAGTTCTCATAGTCAACGTGTTGGATGGAGGAGAAATGGGCAGGAGTAAAGACCTGAGCAATTTTGACAAGGGCGAAATTGTTGTGGTCAGACGACTGGGTCAGAGCATCTCTGAAACAGCAAGGCTTGTGGGTGCTCCCGGTCAGCAGCAGTGAATACCTACCGACAGTGGTCTGAGGAGGGACAAATCCCAAACTGGCGACATTGTTGGGCACTGAAAGTTCATAGATGCCCGAGGGCATCCGAACCGACAGAAGGTCTACTGTGGCACAAGTCACAGAAAATTTTAATGATGGTTACAGGAGGAATGTGTCACAACACATAGTGCATCACAACCTGCTGCGTATGGGGCTGCATAGCCGCAGACTGGTCAGAGTGCCCATGATGACCCCTGTCCACCATCGAAAGCACCTACAGTGGGAACATGAGCATCAAAACTGGACCACAGAGCAGTGGAAGAAGGTCGCCTGGTCCGATGAGTTCTATTTTCTTTTAGATCACATTAAAGGCCATGTACATGTGTGCTGTTTACCTGGGGAAGTGATGGCACCAGAATGCACTGTGGGAAGATGACAAGCCGGTGGAGGCAGTGTGATACTCTTGGCAATGTTCTGCTGGGAGAACCTAGGTCAGGCCATTCATGTGGACGTCAGTTTGACACGTGCCACCTACCTAAACATCTTTGCAGACCAGGTACACCCCTTCATGGTAATGGTATTCCCTGATGGCAGTGGTCTCTTTCAGCCGGATAATGCACCCTGCCACATTGCACACATTGTTTGAGAATGGTTTGAGGAACACGAAGTGTTCAAGTTGTTGCCCTGGCCTCCAAATTCTCCAGATCTCAAGCCGATTGAGCGTCTGTGGGATGTGCTAGACCGACAAGTCCGATCCATGGAGGCCCCACCTCGCAACTTACAAGGGCTTGAAGGATCCTGCTGCTAATGTTTTGGTGCCGGATACCACAGCACACTTTCAGGTGTCTTGTACAGTCCATGGCGTGGTGGGTCAGCGCTGTTTTGGTGGCACACGAAGGACCAACAACGTATTAGGCAGGTGGTTTTAATGTTTTGGCTCATCAGTGTGCCTCACTTATGCAAAACTATAGTGGTATGGGCTGTGCTCCTGACCAGTATTTTTTTTCTCTCTCCCTTATGTCAAATTTTAAAGCTTAGTCAAATTTTAAAACATTTTCAGTTTTTTTTTTTTTTTTGCCACATTAAAATTTGCATGCTCCGGCACTGTGCAGAGAAAGGGAATTCAGACCTAGACCCAAGCTCTCCACGTCCCTGTGACCATAAAGTGTGACTGGTCCCTCGGCGATCAAAACAAAGATCTCACATGTAACAGAAAACCCAATTCATTTTCGAATAAACACTGAAGCGACGATGTGTTTAAAGATAACCTCCTTGGAAGGTTTTGCAGGGCAATTTCGTCGTGCAGAAAGCTACAGACATCGTTTCGGCACCCTTCGGTTTTTTCATCCCATAGGTGCAATCGGCTTGTCGGCCTCACGTTCTACTGTGATCAATAGCGGAGTATTCCACCTGTTTGTTATCGGACCTGAAGTCAGCTCTTTGCTTGGTAAATAGTGTGGTTAGAGTTACGGTTTGAATGCGCTGCCGTTCAGTAGTCTGGCAGTATGCACCAGTGGTAAGCACAAGTGAACTGGTGAGTCCTCTTAATAGAGTCCCTCTGTCTCAGGTGACATAATGATTGTGTGTGTACGTCTATAGAACAAAGCCGTTGAAGCTCTGCTACGAGCGTATGAGGAGAGACGGCAGCTCAGCCTGGATTGGGTAACAGATCAGCTGTATGTAAATAGGCAGTGGCTAACAGGAAATCAATATTTGCAACTACCTGTACTACATCAATACGGTGTTTCCCCAATTAACCTCTCTCTCTCTCTCTCTCTCTCTCTCTCTCTCTCTCTCTCTCTCTCTCTCTCTCTCTCTCTCTCGCTTGCCTCTCTCTCTCTCTACTCCTGTCTCTTTCCTTTTATTTTCTTTCTTCCTCTCTTGTTCTATCACCCCCCCCCTCCCCCCGAGTGTTCCTCTTAAAAAAGCCACAGTATCACCTCCTGGGGATATCTTTCTCAGCTTTGTGGGTGAATTTTCTCCTTGGTTTGGAAGATGGGGAAGGCACTGGCGGAGTGGCGGGTTGGCTCTGGAGTCATATTTCTGCTAACCATATCATTTTGAGGTGATGACAGCTGGGAGAATGCACCACTAATTCCCTTGACATGGGTCACCCTACCTACAGACTCAGTTATAGTTATCCTCAAAAGCATTTTGAAGGGTCTGTGTGGTCTCACGGTAGAAGTGTGTGTTTGTGTGTGTCTGCACATGTGCGTGCGTTTTAATGTACATATAAAAATATTTCTGCATGTAAGGGGTGTGCTTGTATTGCATCGTACACATGCTTGTATGGGTATTTGTGTGTTTTTGCATGCATGTGCATAAACCCATGCTTGTATTCTATGTTTATGCCTTGGTTGTATCAAAATTGCAACTGCCCGGTATTTGTGGGAATGTGTGTATGTCACTGTACCCCACAGCCAGAACGGTGTGGCTGTGTGTGGTCTTCCCCAGTGGCCAAAAACGCCTGCTCTTCCCAGCAGCAATGAATTCAGCGAATGACACATTTTTGTCTCTGGTCTCACAAAGTGAGCCAGTTGGTTTACTTGGACTTATTGCATGGACAAAAGGATGCCATCAGTACTAATTTTCTTTAGACTGGTGTTCTGAAGGAGTCTTTTTTTTTGCAGCAATTTATCTATATATGTACCCTATATATGTACTCTATACATATGTATCTATATATGTTCTTTACAACCAGTGATGACAAATTGGATGCAAGTGTATATTTCCTTGTCCCTGACAGTTTGTCACTAAGCGACATACGGGTTCTGACATTGATCTTGACATCTCAATCCCTGTCAGCCTTGTGTTTACTGAACTGTAACGCTTTGTTTAGCTTATAATTGACAATTATACAATTCCATCCATCCAGCCATTATCCAAACCGTTTTTTTTTCTGCTGTCAGGGTCGCGGGGATGCTGGGGCCTATCCCAGCAGTCATTGGGGCGGCAGGCGGGGAGACACCCTGGACAGGCCGCCAGACCGTCACAGGGCTGACATACACACACACATACACAAAATTATTATATTATCAAATCAATCAATTGTAAAGTCCACTTTTTTAATTATCATAATGTTGGCAGTTGGTGATGGGACAACTGGGTAAACTTGAAATTAACATGATGATATGTTTTCAATGTCCTGTACACATTTTGAATGCATCGGTGTTCTTTGGGGGTCAATTTGACCCCAGGCTGTTTTAGGCTGTATAAAACATGTGTGTGCGTGCATGTGCATGTGTGCGCATGCATGTCATGTCTGTCGGTTTGTGTGTGTGTGTGTGTGTGTGTCTGTGTGTGTGTGTGTGTGTGACCTAACATACACACCCCTGTATTAGTACAATTGATAGTTAGATAGAGGGAGGGAAAAACATAATTCTCACGAGAACTTTTATATTTCCCCGCCACCATGGGGGCATTAAGTGTGTGTGTGTGTGTGTGTGTGTGTGTGTGTGTATGTGTGAACTAACATACCCGCGCCTGTAATAGTAAAACTGATACTTCACATGACATGAGGGAGGGGAACACATAATTCCTACGAGAACTTTGATATTTCCCCGCGCCGTGGGGGCGGGGAAATATGGTTCCTACGAGGACATTGGTAGTTCACGCAACATAAGTGAGGAGCAAATGTTGCCGATGATCATTGTAGGATTAGATGTACAAATGCAGGGTGATGATTTCAGGTTTAGAGTTTTGTTGCGACTACACAACATCTGTGTATTCTTGTAGCCCCTAGTGTGAAAGACATTTCCCTCAATGCCTTGTGCAGCACCGTCAGAGAATCAATCAAAATGTATCTACACGCAATTTTCATGCATGAAATTGCAATGCAATGCACTTTAAAAGACTACAAATAAAATATAGATAAGGGACATACATAGAATTAGACTTATGGAAGAAGCACATATGATATGCAAAAAAATACATGCAAAATCTATGGAGAGGGTGAAAATGAAAGGTAAATATATGTGCGCGTTTATGCGAGTGTGCCGAAGAGTAGTGCTGGGGCAGGATATAGACCTGAGCTAAGGTAAAAGGAACGGGGTTGGGCTCTGGGTTTATCCTGATCGGATATGAACCCTGGTATGGGCAAAGGGGGAGTTCATGTCTGAGCATGCATGTGTGTAGATAGAGGAGAAAAAATGAAATGGTAAAAATCATTAGAGTCATTAAACAGCTGAATATATACACAGTCACAATCACAAAGTACAGAGAATACTGCTCATCACTGCTTTGGGGGGAACACAAGAGCCTCTGCACAAGCAACAGTTCAAGCTGGCAATGATGTTTTAATAGATACGGCAATGCTTTACTGCAGTTGCAACATGCACACAAACACACACACACATACATTGACAAGCATGCACACATTTGAATGTATATTCGCAAACGCTGACACATGAACACTCCCACGGAAAGACACACTGATTTACCAGGGGACTTTTACAGCTAAGCTTGATAGCTGTGTGTGATTGATGGCCTGTCTTACTCAGCCCTGGTGTAGCAGTCCCAAGACATAGAGGGTGCACGATGCATTGCACATTTGTGATTCGCTCTCCCAGACTGGCAGATAGTATGCAAAATCTATATCTGAGCCCAAGACTCACTGCTGTGGGTAGGAGTCCATGTACAGAGAACACTGTCTTAAAGGACCTCCTGTTGAAGCATTCTCTCTCTCTCTCTCTCTCTCTCTCTCTCTCTCTCTCTCTCTCTCTCTCTCTCTCTCTCTCTCTCTCTCTCTCTCTCTCTCTCTCTCTCTCTCTCTCTCTCTCTCTCTCTGCTGCCGCTCACTCTCTCGGCCTTACCCTTTATCACTCTTTTTTTGTCTCCACATGCAAACGAACTCACAGATACTGTGACAACAGGAACCCTAACTGATATGACTGCATACCTAACAAAGAATACAAGCCTTGTGTTTGCATTAGTACACACACACACACACACACACACACACACACACACACACACACACACACACACACACAGACAGTACCAATCTAGTAGTGTGATCACTAACCATGCCCGAGTACGGAACTCGAACGCTATGACGTCAATCATGCGACTGTCCTATTCACAAAACATGGTGGCACGATTTACTGAAAATCGCTACGCTGTATAAATGATAAATCTTAAGGCATGTGAGAGAGTCATGTGTCACCGTGTCCAAAACAACTCCAAATAAGTCACAAGGTAAATAAAATCATGATCTCCGTTGTGCTACGTGAGAGCACCTCTCTTTAACACAAAGTCACATCGTGATGACGTAAGCATGCCCGGGCCCAGATCGTTAAGTGCAATGTGAGTGCAGGCCAGCGGGGGAGTGGGGAGGGCGGACAGTCATGCTCACGGTACTGGGAACTGTGCCTAGTGTGAGTGCGCCCTTAGCTAGCGATACTTGATTCTTTGATATATGAAGAAAGTTGGCGGTAAACGCGCCAGGTTATAGAACATGAGAAACTTCGCATGAATCTGTGTTATTAAGATTACATTTAGAAAAATGAAAGATAACATGCAGCTCAGACCTATGTATATATCCTAGCTAGCTTCTGTAAACTTGGTGCCCATGCGCTTTCTGCTTCATAATCCATTGACCAGTTGAGCAGAGCAAAGTTGTCCGTTTTCTGGCAATGGGCCCCTTTAAGAAAATCAGAATCTGCCAGTTCAGACATGTACGACTGAACCATGCTGATCCTACCGAATGCTGCCTTTGCTAGCAAAGCTCTAGCTGTCACTGATCATCAGATCATTGGGTTGTTTGTTTAGTTACTGCCTTCAATCATTATGAGATTGGACCACTGCATCCACAGTGACCGCTTAATTGTAATTAATGATCTTTTTCCAGCTTTACTTCATGGTTTTTAAAGCTCCTATAAGGGGTTTTGGTTTTTTGTTGGCTTTTTGTGTTTTGTAGAAGAATTACGGCATTTCACATAAGTATCGGCTCTTGTTGCAAAGATCTACAATCACCCTATGATAGCTTGTGCATTTGTCTTGAAGAGAAGAGTGAGAGATGGTATTTTGGAAAAACACTTGTTTGTAAGATATACAACAATGAGGTAATGTATAGCGATCTATTGTGACTGTCTATCCCGTCTGTGTGTTGAATCCTAACCTGGAGACCGGCAATTGGATTTATTATATACTGTAGCAATATCTAATCTTCTCAGTGATGGTCTCATTTGCTTGTTTCGGTCATATAGAGGCATCGCAATTAAATTCAGACTTGTAACTTTAAGTCTTATATAGCTTTAATGATACATCTTTAATATCATATAGAATTTTTACCATTTCAAATCAAGTTTTCAAGGGGTTTTAAGGCTGACAACATGGTGGTGACAGGCCATGGGAGCCTCTGTTGACAAGCCACTAATGCAGTGAGGGCATTGTGGCACCGGGATGGGCAGGATGGGCAGTGCCGGGCACACAGAGACGGAGGAGGAGGGAGAGTAGAGGAAGAAACATCCAACCAATACAAGGCCTGAATGGTGTTATTTGTTGCTGTGGGTTGTCATTACTGAGACCAGCCTGGCCTTGAGCAAACTCGTTGATCAGCAGGGTGTCCCTCTGACAGGTTGGGGGTGGCGGTGGGGAGGGTCAGGGATAGCGAGGCCATGTTTATACATTTTGCGGCGTCCTGTTGCTGGTTTTGAACACACTCGGGAGAGAGCTTCCACCTGTTGACTCTTCCCCGAGCCTGTGTTTGTGCAGGCAGCGCTAAAAGCTCTGGCAGCTCGAATTCAGCGGCTCAAATTAACATAGTCATGGGTTACTGAGATCTGTGGGCAAGACGGAATGATGGGGGTCATGCACAGTTCCACAGCAATGCCTGTTATTCATAATGCAGCCTTGCACAGAAGATGTAGCATACTAAACTAAGCTGCCAAGGGGAGGCTTTTCCAACGCTGGGGTCAGGAACCCATACAGGGGGTGAGATTGGAGTGGGGGGTTATTCATTTAAAAACAAGATTCCTAAAAATTTCCAACCCATCTAAATAGACTGCAATAAAGGGTACCACTAAAGGCATTTAAACTCCACAAATCCACTGGGATATCAGCACAGTTGTTATTGACCAGCTGACAGAAGCAGTTTGATCTTCCCCCTGAAGAATAAAGCACCCCCCCCCGTCACACCAAAAACATGGCTACTCTAAATGTGGGAATGAAAGAATTTTCCAGCCTCAACTTGTCAAAAAAAAAAAAGAAATTCAAAGCTCAAGCAAGTATATTTACTTCCTTATCGTTGGCTTATTTCACAAGCTATATATTGTGTGCAACTGTGCTTGAAGGTGCATGTGTGCACTCGTGCATGTTGATTTTTTTTTTTTGTCTTTCCCCTCTCTGTTTTTGCAAACCTGACTTGATGAGTTCATTTAGTGTCATCACCGGCTTGCCTGAAGTCAGTTTTCACGTGGCTTTCCATGACTGAGTGAACAAACGCCAGATGATCTTGTGAAAGACTGACACCGTAAGCAGCGTGGGAGATCATCCGCATCACATTGGTCCTATTGTCTCGACACCAAGGCGACATCAGCGAAACCTGTGGGCGTACAAAGGACAGCTTTTCAAAATGTCACTTCCTCTTTCTATTTTTACCCTCTCCCACTCCCTCGATGCTTTCCCGTTCTTTTGCCTCAGTTTGCACACCGCTGTCATTCTTTCAGGCACGTCGCTTTGTTTTTGTCTTTGATGTGGAAGTGTCCGAAGGCATTTTAGGTGACTTTGACGGACGGGCTGTATCTGCCTTACTTCTGTTACAGTAGCTTTCTCTCTCTCTACAGGGCCCTGGAGTCTCTTTGTTCATTGCTGCTGTATTCATTGTGCCTCTGATATATTACAGGACAGTTTTTGGCTTTGAGGCAGATGAGTACAAATTCAATTCCAACTTCTTTTTTTTTTCAAGTTCACCGGTTTTTACTCTGGAAGACGTTCATGCTGTATCATGCTCTACATGGTGAAACACACTCATGGAAACTGCTAATAATACGCGGTGTCTGCCCATCATATCTTCATGCACATCCGGGAGTTTACTCAGATCCGTAATTACTATACATGGCAATGATGTAGACATGGTTTCCTAGTACCCCTTCATGACATACCTAACGTTCAGTGTGGCACATATAAGGAGTATGCCACATCCTCATGCTCGGCGCAGTTGAGACGATAATGAGGGTGGGTGGTGAGGACCATTTGAGAAGTTAAAGAGAGAGTTGGTGGGGGGGGGGGTTGTGTATGCTGTTGCATGTGTGTTTGTGTGCCTGAGAGAGCGATAGACAGAGATGGAGAGAGTACAACAGAGAAAGTGGAATATGCCAAGTGAGAGAGAGAGAGAGAGGGTGGTCAGTCTGTCAGAGTTTTACAGGATCAGATGTCAGATGTGTCTGGGATAAATATCGATCCACATTAACAAAAGACTGGCATGCTAGACTCCATTAGCCGGCTGGTTGGCTGCTTTTCTAAGATACCTCCCCACTAGCAGCGCTGTGCATGTGTTAATCTTCTGTGTGTGTGTGTGCTCCTATAGGCCTACTGACCCACACGTTTAGCCCGTTCTGCTTCATTTCAGTACGTACATGAAACCCCCGATGAGCTAAGGACAGGCCGTGTTCACTGTACAGGGGAGACGATAACACGAACTTGTGTTCTTAAAACTGCTACCGCGGAGCGAGCGGCGCCCTCCATTTGACTTGGTCAACAAAACCACCGATGGCGAAGCAGCCAGAGAGAAAACAGATGACGTGTAACGTATAATAACCCCAAGTTGGCGAGGTTCAATTTCACGATGTGCCGCAAAACGTTTTTAATATAGGCTTTCCTCTAAGCTGGTAGGTGACAATGAAGCGGGTGACAGAGCTGGTTTGACCACGAAATGACCAGACTTGGAAGAATGGCTTGACAGCCAAATCCTGTTCCCAGAAGAACGCCTGAGGCGAGTGTAGGCCCGGGCGCGCTCTCGAGGTGGATGTCTGCTTTAACCCCAGACTTCTTCTGCGCAAACACAAACAGGGGAGAGACGTGCTGAACCACGGTCGCCTTTATATGCTAGGTGGGCTCCGTCTTTAAATGGATCTTGTTTCTGTCATAATACCACAGTCAGATGCACCAAGGGGTTTCGGTTTACTGGAAGACCACATGTCTGAAATAACCTGCCCTCTCTGCCCTCACGACAGAGACAACCCTCACAGTATACTCTCAAATTCGCTCGTTTTACTGCCCTTGTCTGCAGTTTACGGGGTGAAAGTCCAAAAATATGCCATCTGTATGCTTGTCTGTAAATTCACAGACCACTCATTTAGTCCAAATTATAGTGTGTGGTCGCACCAAAACAACATGGATTTTCTAGCGAAGTATGATGTTTGTCTTTAGGTGTTGCTTGTCTCTGTGCTCGCGCTCTCTTTCTTTTTTTCCTCTCTCTCTCTCTCTCTCTCTCTCTCTCTCTCTCTCTCTCTCGCTCTGTCTCTGTTTCTCTTCCTGTTTTGCTAATAGATATGTCTGCACATGCGCACGGCCACACACACACACACACAGACACACAACACGTTTTTTGAAATTGCTGCATATAAGCAAAATATTGGGAACTATAGCTGCCATCTAAACAAGAAGACCATGTAGGACATGTTTTCCAGGTTGTAGCATCGTATGGACTGACTATCAGACCCTCCTGATCTTTGTGTTTTAGCTTAATCTCCAGCTACAGCGCTCAAAAATATGATCTACTGTTTTGTCACTGACGTGAGTTAGCTCTAGCTTCTAGTGTATGTCTTCAGCCTGGTCTGTGCCCGGCCTTGCTAACCATCACATCTGTGTTGAACAGCTTCCCTGTCAATCATCATCACAGAGGGGGTTTTGTCCCTGTGCAACCCCCCACCCCCAACCCTGCCATCCCATCAGAACAGAACCACCCGGCCACCCCCACCCGCCCTGCCACCCGACGTCTGAGGAACAGAGGACAAAAGGGTGACGGATGGGATAGGGTCCCTCACAGGGAAGTACAGTATGGAAGGTGTGTGCCCCAGACAGTGACAATGAGTACATTCAGGCAGGCACAATACAGTCCCTGGGCCAGCATCCCCGGCAGCCCATGTGCCAAACCCAGCGTCAGATCAGCACAGCGCCATGCAGCTGTCAGCCAGCAGCCACACGGAGCCAGGGGCTAACAACGAGTCCCAACAACTCTCCCTGGCCGGGGCCCGGAAACAAACAAAATAATTGGGGGGGAAAGTTGCATAATAATAACAATCCACAAGAAAGAAAAAAAAATCAATAATTCAAACAGTATGATGAGAGTCGGTGAGACGGCCTTCAGCTGGAGAGGTTGAAAAAGCTAAGCAAAGAAAAAAAAAAGATAGAGCGAATAGATGAAGAGAACAAAGGAACAGTGAGCAATCCCCTCCATTGATTCATCCCATCATCCTGCGGTGACTTCCAACGGGCCAGTGTAGCCGGCCTATAGGGAGCCATGTTCCCTCGGCCTGCCTCCTGAACGGTAGCAAAGCCATCCGCTGGCTCACTGTGTGCCGGCTCACTGTGTGAGTGTGTTTATTTTAGAGTGTGACTCACACTTCCTGTACGCTGCCAGTGAGGCAAAGCTCTATGGAACAGCAGGAGCTCCTCTCATTCTCAATTTCTCTCCCTCTCTCTCTCTCTTTATCTCTGTCGCTCTTGCTCCATTCTCCCTCTCTTTCTTCTCTCTCTGCCGCCCCCCCCATCCTTTCTCTATCTCTCTCTCTTGCTCATCTTTCACCACAGATAGGCCAAGCGTGAGTTCTCCGTCATGTGTTCGTCGAATGAATGCGGCTCTGGAATGTGTGTGTGTGTCATTTGCATATGTTGGATGATAGATGGTGTGAAACATGTTCATCAGGTGTAGAGACAGCTCCGTGCATCCGAGTGTGTCACGGTGACAATTGGCTAACTTCGCCGATCACGAGGTGATAATTGTCGGGCTCCTCTTGACAGTATCTGCCTCCAGGGTCCTGCCTTGCAGGGGAAAGCCCCATGTAAGACCTGTTTGTAATCCTATCCGCAGGCGCTCTGCCACGGCCGCTGAACGCGCGAGTTGACGAAACAACAGCGGCGTTCGCATCCTGAATGAATGGTTGCACTTGATATAGTTGCCACTGTGTTGAGTTGACATGTGCTCTGGCTGAGTCGCGGTTTACAGAAATAGATAAAGGTGAAAATGTACAATGGTGATGATAGTGAGTGTTTTGATGATGGCGATTGTGCTTTTTTTTGTGGTCATTGCTTTGGTTAAGATGAGTTGCTCTTAGCTCTTCCTTATTACCACATCTCTTTCACCCCCCCCGCCCCGACCACCACCACCACCACTACATTTGTAAAGTAGAAGCATTCATTTATTTTCTCTCTTCCTCTCTGTATCTCTCCATCACTCCATTTTTGCCTCACCCCCACCTTCTCTCTCAGCAACACACCCACTCAAACAGTCATATCCGCTCTCGCTCCGGCTCTCCCTGCTTGTCTCACAGTGTCTGTGAATCGTCTCTGAGGGGGAAGACCAGACTGCTCTGTCAGGTAATCTACAATCTCTTTTTCTCTCTTTCTGTCTGTCCCTCTCTCTCTCTCTCTCTCTCTCTCTCGCTCTCCTCTCACCTCTCGCCACCGTTCCGTCTTTCTTCTCAAGTCCACACCTTCACGTTGTCGCTCCCACTCCATTCCACACTCTCACTCTCGTTTCCCGTTGATGGTGAATAGTCAGGTTTGATTTGGGTAAGCGTGTGTCATATTGTCCGTCCTTGTGATTGGTTTTAATTGTGCGTGCAGTCGATTCACATCGGCTTCCTTGTACTCGGTCATGTCTCAGAGCGCTCTTTCAGCAGGTGGTGTTGTTATGACTGGAGTGGAGGCTATAGCTATGCGTGTTGTACAGGACACAAGTTCATTGACTTTGCGAAAGTTGGAGGCTGACGCTGACTCGTGTGTGTGCAGCAGAACTTAAACGTTTCAGTGGGTAAAAGGGCCTCGCCGAACTGCACCGGCGTTGTAATTACACATTATTTTCAGCTTTCTAGTTTTCACATAGGATTAAACTTTGTAAAATTCCTCTCTGTGTATCAGGTGCGATTAGCGTTTGCCAAGAGCCTTGGCTGAACTGAAAATGTCAGAATTCCTAAAACAACCTGAACTTTAGCTTTGGACACTTTGGTTTAACTTTCGACTACGTTACCTCCAGGACAGATTTTGTGCCACCGGGGTGGGGTGGGGGGGGGGTTATTTTAAACCTTCCCCGTATTCTCCTTCTTTCCTGGAGGTGTACATGGCACTGGCGCTGCCACTGCGTTCAGGTTTGATTCAGAGGCTAATATTGACCTGCAGTTCAGAGGCATGTGTTTAGGCTAGCCAAAGGGAACGCTGCAGCGTCTGTGAGCGGCGTGTTTTATCAACGCTCTGGAAAATCCCCTCTCCAACTCCGTACCTCAGAGGTGCAGCGATCACGATGCATCCAGGCATCCGAGTGGAGTTAGGGAGAGAGAGAGAGAGGACGAGAGAGAACGAGAGAAAGGGGGTAAGCGCTCTGGTATGTGGTCATTTAAGACTGACCTCCTCCGTGTGTGGTTCCCACCCACAGCAGTTATTACAGTGGGTATGTCTTGAAGCTTTTATTTCATTTCTGCCATCTGGTTCTGTCCTCTGGGGCCCTGTCCTCTTATGTAGTTTCTTTTATAGTCGGAACCAAACCGAAGAGCTTTATGGTTTCTCCACTTGGTTCCAGGTCTGGTTAGTATTATGGTTTGGGTCAGAGTTTGATATGACCAGAGAGCTCCAGTACACTTCTTTTTTTCTTTTTTTTCCCCCAAGGCTGATTTTGAGTAGTTTCTGTTGAAGTTTCTCAGATGCACTTTTAGCTGAAGTCATGGCAAAATAGGGAACACTACATCGAGTGTGACACGGAGTCATGTGTTGCGTTGACCCCCGTCTCGTCTCGTCCCATTTCTGGATTGGAGTTGTTTTCAAAGCGACTTGCCCAGGGACGTGTGTGTTTGCCGGAACTTCACCGTGACACCGCGAAGGTCAGAGGTCAGGCGAGGGTTGTCCATGCATGCGGAGGCCACGCTTTTTCCCCTCACTTCCTACTGCCAGCATGCGTCTGTACTCAGAGAGGATGCTGGGAGATAAATTTAGACCTCCAGCTCCCTCTCCATCTGCCGTTGCTCAGAGTAGGCTGGTTTCCATGGGAACCTTCACAAGGCTACAGCCGGTAAAAAATAGCGAGTGGGGAGAGAATGACAGCAGATTTTTTTAAAAAACACTTAAGAGGGTTTATCTCCTCCCCGGGCACAAGGTAATTTAATGTTTAGCTCATATTTTTATCCATCATTACCAGCTGCACAAAGACGTCCGAGCATTGATGAGGAAATGAAGGTAATGAACGTACACGCTGCCTGTTGCACCCTCCTGTGTATGTTAATGAAGTTTTAACTGTTTTACTGCCGTGGAGTCTAACTAGTGTGCCGCTGCCTAATGAGCAAAAAATCCGTGTTTGCTGTAATCGAGTCCAAATTTGCAAAGTCCCTCTTCTAGGTTTGTAAAGAAGACAGTGCAAATGAACTGTGTGTGTGTGTGTGTGTGTGTGTGTGTGTGTGTGTGTGTGTGTGGAGTGGGAGGGTGTTAAGGAGAAACAGAGTAAGCTTTTCTGTGTTTTGTGCTCCCTTGGGTACCTGCATGTGTTTCTGCTGACAAAGCCCCTTCACAAAAACACACGTAATTGTGCAAATGTCTGCGCGTGCGCACACACACACACACACACACACACACACACACACACACACACACACACACACACACACACACATACATCTCATCTCCATGCATTTTTAAAATATTCTCAGTTTCTCTGTCTCTCTCGCTCGCTCTGTGTGTCTCTCGCTCTCTCTCTCTGTCTCTCTCGCTCGCTCGCTCGCTCTGTGTCTCTCGCTCTCTCTCTCTCATGCTCGCTCGCTCTTTCTCTCGCTTGCTGTGTGTGTGTCTCTCTCTTGCTTGCTCGCTGTGTGTGTGTGGGTGTGTGTGTGTGTGTCTCGCTCTCTCTCTCTTGCTCACTCGCTCTGTTTCTCTCGCTCGCTCTGTGTGTGTGTCTCTCTCTCTTGCTTGCTCGCTGTGTGTGTGTGTGTGTGTGTGTGTGTGTGTGTGTGTGTGTGTGTGTGTGTCTCACTCTCTCTTGCTCACTCGCTCTGTTTCTCTCGCTCGCTCTGTGTGTGTGTCTCTCTCTTGCTTGCTCGCTGTGTGTGTGTGTGTGTCTCTCACTCTCTCTCTTGCTCACTCGCTCTGTTTCTCTCGCTCACTCTGTGTGTGTGTCTCTCTCTTGCTTGCTCGCTGTGTGTGTGTGTGTGTGTGTGTGTGTGTGTGTGTGTGTGTGTGTGTCTCACTCTCTCTTGCTCACTCGCTCTGTTTCTCTCGCTCGCTCTGTGTGTATCTCTCTCTCTTGCTTGCTCGCTGTGTGTGTGTGTGTCTCACTCTCTCTTGCTCACTCGCTCTGTTTCTCTCGCTCGCTCTGTGTGTGTGTCTCTCTCTCTTGCTTGCTCGCTGTGTGTGTGTGTGTGTCTCTCACTCTCTCTTGCTCACTCGCTCTGTTTCTCTCGCTCACTCTGTGTGTGTCTCTCTCTTGCTTGCTCGCTTTGTGTGTGTGGGTGTGTGTGTGTCTCGCTCTCTCTCTCTCGCTCACTCGCTGTTTCTCTCGCTCGCTCTGTGTGTGTGTCTCTCTCTCTTGCTTGCTCGCTCTGTGTGTGTGTGTGTGTCTCTCGCTTGCTCTGTGTGTGTGTATGTGTGTTTCTCTCTCGCTCGTTCGCGCTGTCTCTCTCTCTCTCTCTCTCTCTCTCTCTCTCTCTCTCTCTCTCTCTCTCTCTCTGTCTCTCTGTCTCTCTCTCTCTGTCTCTCTACGGAGCAATCTTAATCACATTTTACACAGACATTAGAGACTCCTAACAAGGGATCCCAGCACACACATTACAAGGCATGTGGTAGCGCATTAGCATACTGTAGTTAAAAACAGAACCAAGGTGTGTCCTCTCCGAATTGACACACTGGGGGGGGACACGATTCTGCAATGTCCACAGTGTGTTGTTTCGTACCCTTGTTTCTAATCTTGGCTTCGGCGGTTTTGGTCTGACGACTCTTATCAAAGTAACACTATACAGCAGCTGCATCAGTGGCTTCCCGTAACCGAACGCTCGCACCTCATTGTCTATAAATAGAGCGGGGCGAAGAACAACCTTACACTCATCGATCACAGTTGAGGAATTTACATAACCTGTGAGCCATGCCAGCGCTCCTAGCATTGGAAAAAAAAATATGCTAGATTCTTTTCACCCATGAGCCAGCGAGCGTGCTGTTTGTAATCGGACACCGGGGATTTCAAGTCAGACTTGTGGAGTGAAGATGATGAGAGAAGAAAACCCTGTAAACGAGATGGGAACCAGGGGTAGGTCACCTCAGGCCTTGTCCTCTGATCGGCTGGTCACATCTGTCAGAATAGATTTGAAACCGCCGTGTGCCCGTGGGCAAATGCTTTGGGGTAGAGTAGTATCGCATGGGCCGTAAGGTCTGTGTGTGTGTGTGTGTGTGTGTGTGTGTGTGTGTGTGTGTGTGTGTGTGTGTGTGTGTGTGTGTGTGTGTGTGTGTGTGTGTGTGTGTGTGTGTCAGACATCTTTGTTGTTGTAGTCCCTGGCATCCCTTCGCCTCATCTTCATGCAGGACCCTGATGGTGTGTTCCCCCTCTCAGAGCTGGCAGTCTAAACTGCCATGAATAATGTAGGCGGCGCTCTCCCCAACCTTAAAGCCTCTAATCGCCCTGTTTAAGGGCTGCATCAATAGCTATGCCAGCCATCATTAAGCCTAGGCTGCACGATGGCCAGCTACATGTACTCAAGACATCTATTACCGAGAGCCCGGGGGAGACTCTCTTCCTTGTTTCACTCCACTTTCGACTCTCTCTCCCTCTCTGCTCCTCCGTCTCCTCTCCCTCTCGATTCCTCCCTCGTCTTTCTATGAAAAAATTTCATTATAAGTCTCCAGACGGCTGCTTTTCTCTCTCTCTCTCTCTTTACACCCTCCCACACTTTACGTGTCTTTTTTCCCTGTCAGGCTGCTACTCCTGCTCTCTAGTCATTTTCTCCACTTCTTTTCCGCACACACCCTCTCCTTTCACTACTGTTCTTTGTTGCCCTCTCTCGCTTTTTCTCTCTCGCACATTTTCGGGGCGAGAAGCGCCTCTTGCTCTTGATGACGTCCGACGCACCGGAGCTTTTGTGAGCGCCGTTTCCACCTGACTTCACCTTAGTCCCTGATATCTCGGGTGTAGCGCCCCAGCTTAAAACGGATGAGAAGACCGGCATATATCTGCCAGCTGCCGCCGTGTAATGGTCACCACAGCTTGAAGCCCATCCGGCGAAGAGGCGTACAAAGCCTCACAAGCACGTTTTGATGGCGTTTGATTTGATTGGTTCTCTCATCTGAGCTGCCCAACGCCGATAGTGAAGGACGGCTGGAATCAGAGCTGTGCATCTGCCGGCAGCAGATGTGGGAAAACATGGGGGATGCTGTTGAGAATGTGTCACATTGTTTCCCCGAGAAGAAGAGGGATTCTCCCCCCCCCCCCCTACTGTAAACAGGCTCTAATGGACAGATGTGAAGAGAGATAGCGCAGCTCATTAAAAAAAGAAATGAAAACAACTGGCAGTGTTGGCGCCTTGTCTGCAGTCTTCTTCCAGGGCTGTTTACTCAGCCACTGGAACACTGATTCACTCCACTAACTTGCACCCCCCCACCACCCCACCGCACACCTGCACCATCTACTTTTGCTCTTCAGCCCTCTCTCGCCGGCTGTCTGACTCAGCCTCGCTCTTCTTGCTCCATACACTTCTTTCAATTATAAATATCTCTTCCGTTTTGCACGGTGCCTGTCAATGGCTCTCATTCAGCCTCTGTTTCTGCTCTGTGCTGTTTCGCCCCAGCCATCTCCACCTTGGTGTGGCGAGGTAAAGAAAAGTACTGCGCGGTTGTGTTTTTTTCCACAGGTTTTTCAGCATAGCTTTTATTTATTTATTTATTTAATTAATTGAAAAGCCCATCCCTTATCATCCGGCCTCCTGTTATGTCATGGCTGTGTCAGAAGCGGCGGTCAGTGTTCAACATTCAGATCATCACACACATATATACATATACGCATGTACAGCTGTTAGGAGAGTGCGCATGATGCCTGTCATTAACCCAGTGCCCAATGTTAACCTCCGAAACATATAGAACAAGGTGTAGCATACTTGTGTGTGTGTGTGTGTGTGTGTGTGTGTGTGTGTGTGTGTGTGTGTGTGTGTGTGTGTGTGTGTGGCGTCCGGGGGTGGGGGTCCAGAGTTGTGGCTGTCGCTGACAGGTGAGGGATTCTCTGGATTAGTCCTGTGCTGGGTCTGTTAGCGGGGTGGCACGGCGGCTCAGCCAAATTGTTATGATTCGCCTTATCTATCCCTTATTGTGTTTTGATCAACTGTGGTGCAAGAATTTGGTGACTGGAGTTGTAATTGGGTGCCAGATTAGCGGGAAATGGGAATTGTTACTGTTGATATATCTTGACAAGAGAGATTTTCATCATTCTCTCCTCCAGCAGTCTTTGTCATGATCAACTGTACTTGATCAACTGTACTTGTACTGATCAGCTGTACTTGTACTGATCAGCTGTACTTGGCCCTTCTTATATGCTGCTCGCTAGTAGTTGGTAAGTGGAGAGTGTTGCAGTGCATACATCTTCATAAAAGAGTAGCCTTCACTGTACCCCCTCTACAGTAGACTTTGTAACGAGCACTTAGCCCCTCATAAACACTGCACCCTAGTGGTTTTATATGGCAGAACAGTGTGTAGAGCAAAGGCTGAAAACCAGTTACTGTCAAGTCCTCTTCTTATCCACCAGAGGAGAGCCCACCCCCCCCGTCCGTTTCCCCCCTTTAGCTTTAGTGCCAGATCAGATAAGAATGGGCTACATTTCCAACATTTGTTTTGACTCTTTGCCTTGACACTTCAATTTCCTCAGTTGGTGCTTATGCTGTGTAGATGTTGCCCTGAGCTGCTCTGACACCAGCGGTACATGCCAAAAATGGGTCAGATATACAACCTCGACTACTCAGGAGAGTAATGTACTTAGAGAAATGTTGCACTTTGTACTTATAGCATGTATATCGAGACACACAGATGCTACTGTGCACGACGTGCCAAAAAACAAAAAAGGTGTACAATGTAAACCGGACAATAACAGGAACGGTAAGAACATAACTGCAGTAGTAGTCTACCGTGAGGCAGATTGGAGTGCAATGCACCGCGATCATCTGGTTCTGTATCCAGTCATGCAGTCTCCAGTAAGGTTGCTGATTTACAGTTGAGGTGAGGACAGATGAGAGCAACAACATGTTGCTGATACAATTACCCCGCTAATGTCCCCATTACAACGCTCACCCCACTCGACATTAAGCCAGGAAATTTAACCCTGTTTGTCAGGGTGTGATGTGTGGGGGCAATTCTTAATATGGTGTTTGGTGATAGGAAACTAATAACTTTGCCCTTTCTCCTTTACCCGCATAACTCTTGTTTCATCAAATGTTAGTGGCGCTGTGAGCTCGCGCTCATTGGTTTTTCATTCGCCCTAAGAGAGCATTTCGAAATGTTTTTTTCCAGGAATCAAGACCACAACGGCAAGCTTTTTTGGGATTGTGTTTCATGTCAAATATATCGAAGTCATCTCGAAAAGGTCCCGTGTGCACTGAATGCTGCTTAGTGTGCTGTAATTGCCCATAAGGCAGGGTCGACAAAACTTTTATTTACTGCCTACTTTATTTTTCCTTGTATTTTGCAACTCTTTTGTAACTTTTCTCTGACATTAGAAAATGTTGCTGTTGCTGTGGATGTTTCTGTTTTACTTCTTCATCCTCTTTTTGGTTATTATTATTTGCATTATGATCATCATGGCTAGCGTTATTAGTATTATTATTGCTTTTTTTTCTCTCTTTAGGATCTGAGTTATTACCAAGATGGCTGTTCAAAAAATGCCGTAGTATTTTTCCACTGTGTTGACTGAGTGCTTTCTTTTCTGTTTCTGTATTTCCTTAGATCCAGGATACACACACGAGACATGAAGAGAGGATCTAGAGAGAGCTGTTAAAATGGCTGAGGCTGTACTGGAGCAAAGCCGCACAGATCTGAGAGATGGCCCATATTTACCTGTATCCTTGCAGCTTCAGGGCATCCTTTCATGATGCCTTATTTGGTCCTCTTGAATAACTTTTGTCCCACACCAATAAGGTCCTATTTTGTGATTCTCAACTCAGTCTATCGATGTTCCCTTGCCCCTGACCTTCCTGCTGCCATGTGGCGAGCTCCATGAGGCTCCCAAAGCCCTTCCTTGTGCGTCGGTAAGGCCTCCTCCCCACTCTATGGAGGCTGAGTCCAGCCGTCCGGCCGATGGGGAGCGCTCCGTAAGGCAAGAGCAGCAGCCTCTGTCTACTGAGCCCCCACCGGGGTCCCGTCCAACACAGCAGCCCCAGCAGCCTCCCAACCCTCGTCCCATACACAGAGCACTGGGCCGTCTCCAAAACCGCCAGCCCAGACGCGGTGACCTGCTGCTCCGGCTACAGCAGCAGCAGGCAATAGCATGGCAGCATCCAGACACACCAGGTCCTTCAGGAGGCAGCTTTCTTTCACCAACCCCTTCCTCCTCCTCCTCGCCCCTTCCTTCCACATCCTCTACTCATGGTGAGCATGGTCCAGGGGTCACATCCCAGCCTAGCCAGGAAGGCCCAGATGGAGGCGGCCCATCCAGACGAGGGGAGAAGAAACCCCAAAAACCCGGAAAGTACGGCTGCACTTATTGTGGCCGTCTATGTGCCAAGCCGAGCGTCCTACAGAAACATATCCGGTCCCACACAGGAGAGAGACCCTACCCTTGTGTCCCCTGTGGCTTCTCCTTCAAGACCAAGAGTAACCTGTACAAACACCGCAAATCCCACGCCCACCGCATCAAAGCGGGCCTGGTGTCCAGCCGTGATGAGCCCAGTCTGAGTGGACCTGAGGGTGGGATGCCAGGAGAGGACCCTGAGGAGCCCACAGAGGGGGAGAGCACAGACTCTGAAGAGGAGACAGGCCAGCACAGACAGTCCTCCTCTAAGGATATTTTGGGCCAGCAGAGAGTAGGTAAAGAGGTGTCAGGAAGCCTAGAAGAAGCCCAGAGGCCTGAGGACTCCCAGGCTGTCAAACAGAGGTTGGCGCTGAGACTGAGTGAGAGGAAACGTGGCCCGAGGGTCTCTCCGGATGACCCTCCCTCCTCCTCCTCCCTCTCCACCTCATCTTCCTCACTGGGCCCTGGCAGTAAAGGGAGCACCGAGTCTGGCTACTTCTCCGGATCAGGCAGCACTGAGCTTTCCCAGGTGAGCCCTCCCAGTGCCAGTGCCAAAACATACGCAGAAATCATCCTGGGTAAATATGGGAGACTGGGAGGCCAGCAGCGCAGTCCACATCAGCAGCAGCCCCATTCTTCCTCTTTCCCCTCATCCTCAGCCCCAGAAGAGAAAAGCATCACATTTAATGTACCTAAAACCCAAGTCATAGAACATATTACTAAGCTAATCACCATCAATGAGGCGGTGGTAGACACCAGCGAGATAGACAGCGTCAAGCCCCGACGCACCTCTCTGTCCAGGAAGAGCAGTTTGGAGTCGCCCAAATTCAGCACCTCGAAAGACCCTTATGCATTTGACCCCAAAGCGGAGGCTCCAGGCCCCAGTGGTTTGGGTCAACTCCACACCCCAGAAGTAGATCCAGCAGGTGCCCAGGAGCTGTGCTCAGTGCCTCTGCTTCGAAGCCAATCGATGCCCTCATCTGTCAGTCAGGGAGACCTCTCATCCTCTGCCGCCATGTCTCCCAGAGGCTACCGTTTGAGCCACTCCTTTGATGAGCAGCAGGCGTTAGTAGCAGAGATGAGGGTGGGCCATGCCCAGCGTATGTTGAGGCGCCAGCCTGCCATAGAAGTTCCCCTGGGATCTGAGCAAATCCTGGAGGAGGCAGACCCGACCTCCTCTTCAGTCAGAGGGAATGACCCAGCCTGGCAGCCGCAACAGCACCAAAAGGGCCCCTGCCTTTACGAGTGTGAGACATGCGGGGCCCGCTGTCAACACAGAGAGAGCTACGAGGCCCACAAAGAAATCTGTCCAGGACAACAAACAGTGAGATCAGAGAGCGGGGAAGCAGGCGGGACATGCAGGGAGGACCGCCCGCAGATGATGCACTACAAGTTTCGAGCACTGGCCATGGCCGTGAGGAAGAGAAGGAAAGAGGAGAGTCTGGAAGAGGACCCTCCCAGCCCGGGGCCTGCAGCCATACTTAGCAGCGCTGCAGTCCCCACTCCATTGCCAAGCAGACCAGAGCACAGTCAGGGCCTCTCAGGTTGGTTAATACATCCCCATAGTAAAAGAAAAAAAATCTTTTAGAATGTTCAGTGAACAGCAAAAGTACATTTTATTTCATTTGATTCAATTCTTCAGATGCTCATATTGGCCTTTATATGGATATTGGAAGCATTTGATTTGCAATGGAGTGGTCAATATACTTCACAATATAACTTTACTTGATGCAAAGCACAAAAAAAACAAAAATGATAACAATACTGACTGTGACTGCAGTACACATGAAAAGCAAAGAATGGTATGTTGAAGCACAGTAGAATATTATGTGTAATGGGAGGCAAAGTAAGCCTTCAATTAACCTATATTTAACTGCATATAAGCCTAGAATTAACTCAAATTAACATTTAGGTGTACACTGCCATAGAATTTATGTATGTTTCACTGCTTATCCCATGTTGTTTTTTTATTTTTGTTTTTTTAAGGTGTCCCTCCCCAGACTGAGCCAAAACAACAACAACAGCAGCAGCAGGACAGGAAGGGTGTGTCTGTCATCCAGCACACCAGTTCTTTTGAAAAGCAGGAGAGCACATCCATGGAGAGTCATGAACCGGACCTCAGAGAGGGTCAGCCAATACAGCAGCCAGAGCCAAAACCCTCGCCCTCTACATCCCGCCTCATCCGCCAGCCCAACATCCAAGTGCCAGAGATCTTAGTAACCGTGGAGCCTGATGCTGATATGCCATCTGTGTCACCCCCTGCAACAGCATCCTCATCCAAGGTACTTTCTTTTTTTTAAACTTTTTTTCCCCACAACAATATTACAACAGTATTTAATAACAAAAGGGGACACAATTTTATGGCACACTCCTTTCCCACCTACTTCCCAATCCCATACCAAGTATATCTTTACCTCCAAAGACAACTAAAATTTTTGAGTAAAATAACAACAATATAATAAGCATTTAGAAAGTAAGAGAAAATGACACATAAGATAAATCAGATATATTCATATAGCCCTAAATCCCAACTTAATCCCTGAGGGCTTTACAATTACAATTACATTCAGTACAGTGTTGGACAAATAAATTAATTAATAATAAAATAAGTATATAAAAACCACTGCAGGTGCATAACAATTCCCTGGATCAATAGTCAGATTGTTAACATATTCATTAAAAGGTACCCATGCATTCTCAAAAGCTCCTCATGAGCCATTTAAAAAATACCTCAGTTTTTCTAGTTTAACACATTGTAGTAACTCCTTGATCCACATGCCATGGGTGGGAGGGTTAACATGTTTCCATTTAAGCAGAATAGGTTTTCTTGCTAAAAGTGAAGTAAAGGCGAAGTACGGTACAGGATTTTCTAAATTAAAGCTTGGCTGTGTAATTCTACCCATTTATTCAAAATTTTATATCCTTACTGCTTTTAAGGAATTCCATGCACCATTGGGTGTTTATGTGCTTCATATATCTCTTCTCAAAAGTTATCGTTCTCTCTATGGCCAGACTCGATGAAGCAGCAATCATTGGCAAACGCTGTTTTCGGGAGGGGGGCGGAGTCGGCTTGTGTTCGTCACGTGAATGCGTCTCTGGTGTGTCGGAAAAAAACAGTGGTTCGGCCTGGAGTCGCCTTGTCACGAAAGTGGGGAGGCGGTCTCCTTCAAGACTGCTGGCCGGAGAGATGCAGTTGGCAAACGCACGCAGTACAAGGGTGGGTGTTTGAATTAAAATAGGGATCGATTGGCCACTAAATTGGGAGAAAAATCAGAAATAAATTTTAAAAAAAAGTTATCGTTCTCTCATTCTGTACATTTTATAAGGAATGTTAAACTGATGAAATGTTATATGTCCTAGGACAGAGAGAGAGTGGAGGAGTTCCAGTGGCCTCAGCGCAGCCAGACTCTGGCCCAGCTCCCTGCAGAGAAGTTGCCGCCAAAGAAGAAGAGACTCCGTTTGGCAGAAGTTGCCCAGTCCTCTGGGGAGTCCAGCTTTGAGTCTGCATCCCTGCCTCGCAGCCCCAGTCAGGAGAGCAACGTCTCCCATCCATTAAGTCTCTCTGCTTCCGCCGACAACAAGGGGAGGTCTGAGCCCATTGTCTGGGCCTCCACCAGCCAGGGACCCCAAATGCTGATGGTGCCTTCCACCTCCCACCAATACCACCAAGCTCACAAGGAGATGAGACGCTCTGCCTCAGAGCAGGCCCCAGCCAGCTCACAGCACATGGAGCAGATCCCAGAGACCAGAAGCAAGTCATTTGACTACGGATCTCTCTCCTCTCAGCAGTCTACATCTGCCTGGAAAGAAAGGAGGAAGTGCCTGCTAGTGAAGCATGCCACACTAGGTGAACCTGAGCAAGAGGAAGGGGCTGCAATGGTTCAGGTACCTAAATCAGATAGCCCAAAGCCAGGTCCATCTCACTTGAGTCATCCTGCTCCCTACTTGACTGAGGCCAGCTCCCAGCTCAGCTCTGAAGCCATAGGAAAAACCCTGCAGCTCTTCCAACCACAGATCCTCCCTCTCTCTCATAGTGTGCTCCCACTGCATCCCAGAGATCAGGAAATGTTTCGCCCAGGGTCACTAACCCAGCTTCTCCCCATCACCACAGCCATCTCTGAAGTCTTCTCCACCCAAATCATCCACAGGGCTTTTATACATACGCAAACAACACCTTCCCCTATACAGGTGCATCCAGCACAGGTCCACATGGCTGAGCGTTTGGGTGTGCCTCTCCACCAGCTTCCTGCTTTATTCCCTGTCCAACTCTCTTCCCAGCCGAGATCTGGACAGTCGGTTTATCTTCCAATGCCGCCCACACTTACCATACAGGTCCCTTCTCCTGCCATCAGAGATGCCGGACCCTCCACCTCTTCCATGTCACCTACCCTTACTCACCAGTCCCTTGTTCCACTCCCTTACCACCGCCCTGGTCCGGTCATCGCCACATGCCTGGCTCAGCTAACACCTGTAGTGTCCCTGGTGGTGCCAGTGCGCCTCCAAACCCACATTCCCACCTACACCAGTGCCATGTACACCACCCTGTCTCAGATCCTGGCATCTGCCCGCTCACAGGAGCCCATTTGTTGCACTGCTATGGTTGTCATGGGCCAGCTTGAGAGGGACAAGCTACAAAGGTCTTACTTAAAGGTCCCCGTCCCAGACTTCAAGAGGTTTTTGCCCCTGTCTCTACCTGTGGAGCTGGCCTCGGGGTCAGGGTCTGAGGAGAGCTGTGGCCCACTGGGAGCTGGAGGGAGCAAACGCATGC
This sequence comes from Lampris incognitus, assembly GCF_029633865.1. NCBI lineage: Eukaryota > Metazoa > Chordata > Actinopteri > Lampriformes > Lampridae > Lampris > Lampris incognitus. The sequence continues at coordinate 14,347,427 of NC_079219.1, forward strand.
TCTCCCCTGCTGCCAGTCTGGAGCTCAGTACAGAGGCTCAGCGGCATCAAAAAAGGGTAAAAGAGGAAGAGGAGGGACAGAAAGGGGAGGAAGAGAGGGAGGGAGAAGACAGGGGGGGAAAGGAGGGAGGAAGCAAGAACACTGGAACAAAACTGGAGGAAGGGGAGAAGAAAGAGCCAACGACGATGGAGGGAGCGAGTGTGAAATCGGAGGGGAATGAGGAGCAGGTACCAAGGAAACAACACAGGGAGGACAAAGAGAGGGAGAAGGCGACAAAGGAGGAAAAACCTAAAAAGGAGGATACCCCAGTCGTGGAAGAGCGTACTCCTCATCGACGAAGCCCAGAAAGACCCAGCACCCCCCCATACCCCAGCCTTGACACCACCACCTCAGTCAACTGGTGCTACCTGAACTATGTGAAGCCCAACCCATCTGCCCAGAGGGATCCCCAGAACTCAGTCTATTCCACGTGGAGCGTCAGTGCTCACAACCCGAACCTCCCGGGGCTCAGCACCAAGGTGGCCTTGTCCTTGCTGTGCTCCAAACAGAAACACAGCTCAGAGACTTACACCATGGCCACAGCCCCGACTCCAGGCAAAAACAAACCGGCACCTTCCAATAGTAGGACACTACATGTCTCAGAGGTAAATATAGCAGCAATGCACGCTTCCTAATACAGTGAATAACCCAAGTAATTCAGCAAATCTAATGCTAAAATATTTGATCATTTATTTTGCATACTCCCATGATACTGAGAGTTGCCACCTCCACTCTAAAAAAAATCCACCTCTGAAATCATCTGATAGCTTAATTTGGCAATTTTAAGACTCAGTCTACTGTTATTAAAGATGTACCTCAGGCAACACAAAAGCAACGTTGCTGTCACCTATAGGCGAGTCTATTTTTAAATTCCTGTTTGAAGCAGCTGATATTTCTGTACAGTACAATAGCTGACAGTAGGCCACTGTCTTTCAGTCAAATACAGTAAAACGGAAACGTTTCTTTCATGACATTTTGTTTATTTTATGTGTACACACGTCAAGGACTGGGTATTGGCCCTAATTTCTTGATTTGATTTGATTTTGATTCACAAAGTCCTGATTGGACTTGATTTTGATTCAGTTCGATTTCAATTCAGTTTGGGATATTTCAGTAACATTATCAATATTGCTTAAATATGAAAGTGATTTTATGAAAACTAATGCTGTGAACTGTACAGGGAACTCTCGAACTGGGTGCATTACTAAAAAGGACGTTAAACAACAATAGGGCCCAAAGCATTAAGTTAAATGGATATATTATTATTTAACAAATATACGGATCAACACTGATGCAATGCAAATGCAAAATGAGCATTTAATTGAGAATAAGTGTAAACTTGCTTTCATGTATGACAAATAAACTTGAAACTTGATGCCGCAGTGCATCAGAATAGAAAACCGTTTTTAGTGCAAGCAAACTGCGATAAACTTGAGAAGGCATGCAGATGTCTTCTCGAGCTGATGCTGTTTAAGAACCGCTGATTTACCAGCAGAATGCAAAATAGCCGGGTGATGTCAAGACATATTGTTTCTGAGATTCTGTGGTTTTTAAATCTAAAACGCGTCCGGACATCTGCCCTTAGGCTTGATTGGTGCTCATTTCAAGGGGCCAGCAGCTGCCATTTTTGTCAAAATATATAATTTTGTCATTTGAGTTTCCGTCTTAGTCATAGTTCAGCAGAAACTCGGCGCGAGGCAAACCAGAGACATCTGCGATATGCGAGGCATGCTAGAAATAACGTTTAATGGAAACCTACACATAACCACCGAAAAAAGGCACAGAAGATCGATCTTTCAATTTTAAGAATTGATATCAGATTGTTGAAATGAAAATAGCGGTTTATCAGAAAGCCAATATTTTTTGGCCCTACACACGTCAATTAGATGTTCATCCAAAAAAAAAAACAAACAACAAAAACTAGACTTTTCTCAAATTTATTATGTCAATCACTTATAGTGATTATGTATCAGCCTGGACAGATGCGATCACTGTAAGCATTTCCCACTGTAGCATGATATAAGCTTGCTTGCCATAGAAACGCTTTCCCACCTTTTTGAGAGTATATACTACTACTACTACTACTACTTCTACTACTTTCAGCTGCTCCTGTTAGGGGTCGCCACAACAGATCATCTGTTTCCATCTCTTCCTGTCCTCTGCATCTTCCTCTGTCACACCAGCCACCTGCATGTCCTCTTTCATCACATCCATAAACCTCCTCTTCGACCTTCCTCTTTTCCTCTTCCCTGTCAGCTCCATCTTCAGCATCCTTCTCCCAATATACCCAGCTTCTCTCCTCTATACATGTCCAAACCATCGCAATCTTGCCTCTCTTGCTTTGTCTCGAAACTGTCCAACCTGAGCTGTCCCTCTAATATACTTGTTCCTAATCCTGTCCTTCATCATCACGCCCAACAAAAATCTTTGCATCTTCAACTCTGCCACCTCCAGCTCCGCCTCCTGTCTTTTCATCGGTGCCACTGGCTTCAAACCATACAACATAGCTGGTCTCACAACCATCTTGTAAACCTTCCCTTTAACTCTTGCTGGTACCCTTCTGTTGCAAATCACTCCTGACACTCTTCTCCATCCACTCCACCCTGCCTGCACTCTCTTCTTCACCTCTCTCCTGCACTCCCCGTTACTTTGGACAGTTGACCCCAAGTATTTAAACTCATACACCTTCGTCACCTCTACCCCTTGCATCCTCACCATTCTGCTGTCCTCCCTCTCATTCATGCATATGTATTCTGTCTTGCTCCTACTGACTTTCATTCCTCTTCTCTCCAGTGCATACCTCCACCTCTCCAGGCTCTCCTCAACCTGCACCCTACTCTTGCTACAGATCACAATGTCATCCGTGAACATCATAGTCCACAGAGACTCCTGCCTGATCTTGTCCATCAACCTGTCCATCACCATTGCAAATAAGAAAGGGCTCAGAGCCGATCCTTGATGTAATCCCACCTCCACCTTGAACCCATCCATCATTCCTACCGCACACCTCACCACTGTCACACTGCCCTCATACATAACCAGCATCACTCTTACATCTCTGCAACTCCCGACTTCCTCATACAATACCACACCTCCTCTCTCGGCACTCCATTGTATGCTTTCTCTAAATCCACAAAGACACAATGAAACTCCTAACCTTCTCTATACTTCTCATTCAACATTCTCAAAGCAAACATCACATCTGTAGTGGTCTTTCCTGGCATGAAATCATACTGCTGCTCACTCATCATCACCTCTCCTTGTAACCTAGCTTCTACTAATCTTTGCAATATTTTCATTTCATATTTTTGCAATATTTTCAGCTCTGCACATCACCCTTATTCTTGAAAATTGGTACCAGTATGCTTCTTCTCCACTCCTCAGGCATCCTCTCACTTTCCAAGATTGTGTTAAACAATCTAGTTAAAACTCCACTGACATCTCTCCTAAACACCTCCATGCCTCCACAGGTATGTCATCTGGACCAACCGCCTTTCCACTCTTCATCCTCTTCATAGCTGCCCTCACTTCATCCTTGCTAAGCCACTGCACTTCCTGATTCACTATCCCCACATCCGCAGACCTTCTCTCTCTCTGTTTTTCTTCATTCATCAGTCCCTCAAAGTACTCCTTCCACCTTCTCATCGCTTGTCAGCACATTTCCATCTCTATCCTTGATCGCCCTAACCTGCTGCACATCCTTCCCAGCTTGGTCCCTCTGTCTAGCCAATCGGTACAAGTTCTTTTCTCCTTCCTTAGTGTCTAACCTCTCATACCACTCACCATACACCTTTTCCTTTGCCTTCACCACCTCTCTCTTCGCTTTATGCCACATCTCTTTGTACTCCTGTCTACTTTCTTCATCTCTCCGACTATCCTACTTCTTCTTTGCCAACCTCTTCCTCTGTATACTTTGCTGTACTTCCTCATTCCACCACCAAGTTTCCTTGTCTTCTTCCCTCTATCCAGATGACACACCAAGTACCTTCCTAGCTGTCTCCCTCACTATTTCTGAACTAGTTGCCCAGCCATCCAGCAACTCTTCACTACCACCCAGTGCCTGTCTTAACTCCTCCCTGAACTCCACACAACAGTCTTCCTTCTTCAACTTCCGCCATTTGATCCTTGGTTCTGCCTTCACTCTCATCCTCTTCTTGATTTCCAAAGTTGTCCTACAGACCACCATCTGATGCTGCCTAGCTACGTTCTCCCCTGTCCCCACCTTGCAGTCTCCAATCCCTTTCAGATCACACTCCCTGCATAAGATATAGTCCACCTGTGTGCACTTTAGTCCACTCTTATACGTCACCCTGTGTTCCTCCCTCTTCTTGAAATATGTATTCACCACAGCCATTTCCATCCTTATCGCGAAATCCACCACCACCTGTCCCTCCACATTCCTCTCCTTGACACCATACCTCCTCATCACCTCTGTTCCCTTCACCAACATGCCCATTGAAGTCCACTCTAATCACCACTCTCTCCTTCTTGGGTACCCTCTCCACCACTTCATCCAAATCGCTCCAGAATTCTTCTTTCTCTTCCCTCTCACACCCAACTTTCGGGGCATATGCACTGATAGCATTCATCATCACCCCTTCGATTTCTACCTTTATACTCATCACTCTGCGACACTGTCTTCACCCCCAACACACTCTTGACATACTCTTCCTTCAGAATTACCCCAACCCAATTTCTCCTCCCACCTGTACCATGGTAGAAGAGTTTGAACCCACCTCCAAAACTTCTGGCCTTACTCCCCTTCCACCTGGTCTCTTGCACACACAGCATGCCTACCTTCCTTCTCTCCATCATATCAGCCAGCTCAGTCATTGTGCCAACATTCAAAGTTCCGACTCACCTCCACACTCCTACCCTTCCTCCTCTCCTACTGCTTCTGCACATGCCTTCCCCCTCTTCTTCTCCTTCGCCCAACAGTAGCGTAGTTTCCACTGGCACCCTGCTGGCCAACAGTACCAGCGGTGGTCATTGTTAACCCGGGCCTCAACCAATCCAGTATGGAAATCTGATTTATGATCCACATATTCGATTTGGCAAAGGTTTTAGGCCGGATGCCCTTCCTGACACAACCCTCCCCTTTTGTCCAAGCTTGGGACCGGCACTAAGAATGCACTTGCTTGTGCATCCTCAGTGGCATGGTGCACCTTTTTGAGAGTATGATCAATTAAAAAGACCTTTTTGAACTTTATCTGTGAGTTTCATAAATTGTTATATGAGCACAATAGAAATGGCCAGTAAGGATGGGTACCGAAACCCGGTATTAAACAGGCACCGATGCTAAAGACCGTAATATTGATACGGTCCGACATTAATGGTTCTAACAGTATTGGAGAAATTAAGAACATAAATGTCCTATATTTATTTAGGCTACATAAACTTTATCTTGCACATTTTATCACACCTACTCCATTTCTAATTTGCAGTAAGATTAAGAAATTTATCAATGATGCATTTTCGCTATTCCAAATCCAGAAGAGAGATCTCTGTCTTGGAGCCTGTCGTATGTGTGAGCCAAGGGGGGGGGGGGGGGGGGCATCTGAGAGGCAGAGGCCTGTCCCTCTCAGACGTGTGTGCACACATACTCACACACACACACACACACACGGATCCTGCTCTTAGTGACAATGGCGGAGAGAGAACTAAATGGTCAGAAGTCTGGTTATACTTCACTAGAGTCGATGCTGACAGTGCTTGTTGCCACAAGTGCAACAAGTCTTTTGCATGTAAGGGCGGAAACACAAGCGATCTGTCGAAACACCTAGCAAAAGGGAATCAAATACAGGCGGGGAAATTTACAGTTTTCGACTGGCTAGCTCGTAGTGCACCTCCTTGCCCCATCCACCTCAGGTATGTTATGTATGCTAGCAGCCTAGAGCCCACACGGAGCTAACTAAATTATACAAACATGGGTTAATGATTAAAAGTGCTGCTCTGTCCCCAGACATGAGAAAATAAAGCAACGTTAATTCTGCTCTTAATTTGTTTTGGTTTTTTTTCTCTTAAAAAAACAAAAAAAACAAAAACAACCTATAAGAGTACCGTTAAAGTACCGGATCCATAAGCAGTATGGTTATAGTAGTGCCGTTAAAGTTTTAATGATACCCATCCCTAATGGCCAGACACGGCATTTATAGTACGACCTCTCTTTCCAATTGTTTTTTTTTTACCTTGTTCTGGTGTGAGTGAATTTTTACTATGGCTGTCTTTGAGTGTAGGTACACGCTACCCCACCCAGCACCCCTGTCGAAGTGAAGGACCCACGACATCATGAAAAGGAGGAGAAGAAGAGGGGGAAGAGAGAGGAGGAAGGACCCTCCACCTCCCAACAGAGCGAGCCCTCTCGTGTGCGAATCTTTGAAGGAGGGTAAGAAAGAACGAGAGATGCTGCAAAATGCACTTTTTCTTTCACGGTGTTCAATACTGTAAGAATAATTCTGGTGTCTCACTATGCAAATAATGTGTTTATCACTCCCTGGTCACTCAGCCGGTAACTGTTGACAGCGTCACAGTAAATATGGAAGTCAGACAAGTGTATACTGGAAAATAACAGATGGGAGGCACTGGAGCCCTCAGGGACTTCATTTGTACCTGCAGCCAAGCTTATTCCTCTTATTACTGGCAAGAAAGTCAGTTTTTTTTCTGAAGTGCTGATTTGGAAGAGAGTAACTCTGTGTGTGTGTGTGTGTGTGTGTGTGTGTGTGTGTGTGTGTGTGTGTGTGTGTGTGTGTGTGTGTGTGTGTATAACAAGTATTGTCGAAAACTTATCTCCACAACGTTCATTTGAAAAGATTCTCATAGTGTTTGCGTGACTGGCTGTACAGTGGAGCTGATGGAAGCAGCTTGGATTTGGTTAAAGAGAGGATGCAGGGATATTCAAAGAATTGAATTCCTTAGAGCAACACTAAATGTTTATGCCATCGAACACCGTGTGCTTGCGTGCCAGTGTGCATTTTGCGAGAGTGTGTGTGTGTGCGTGCGTGTGATCAATTTGTGCGTGTCCACAAACATTGCACGTGTGCACATTTTGGGGCATCTGTGGCACACGGATTTGGGGCACAACGTGGTTGTGCTTTCCACTCGTTTTTGCAAGGGTAACCTAGTGCAGTTTTCCTCCCCAGGTTCTCTCTGCTCAGAGCAAAGTTCAAAAATACCTCTACCTGGCAGCAGGTTCAGTCTAGATCCGCTAAAAAACTGAGGTACCCGGGGGCGGGGGGGTAGAGCCAGACAAAAGGTAGATGTGGTATTGTGGAAAGGATGGGTAAAAATAATCAGCACTAAAGTTTGAGGAGCTGCTGCTTTACCTCATAATAGACGGGGACATTGTGCTCAGGGTGTTTGAAGAGAGAGATTCCTCTAGATTGGCACTGAATTTTTGTAAAAATGAGTTTGCCCATGTGTGTGTTTGCATGTGTGCTTGTTTGTGTGTATGTGTGCGTGCATGCTAATATACAGACAAGACCTTTGTTTTTGTGTGTGTGGTGCACACAGTTTAAGAAGTTGTCTGCCTGACAGTAGATAAGGCATTAATTACCAGTGTTTATCATTGGCAGGCACATGCTTCACACACAACCATGGGGGGGGCATGGGGGGGGGGGCTTTGCCACTCCACAAACAGCCCACAGCTCTCTCCTCATTTTCCCTTGTCTGCCTCTCTCATACGACCCTCCTCTTCCTCTTCTCTCTCTGTTCACGCTCCCCGTCTCTCTCTGGCAATTCTCCCGGAGTCTAACAAACCTGAGCGTGTGGTTCTCCCCCTGCTCGGCTGTCTTTCAGCTTGCTCCGCGTCCTCTCTCTCTCTCTCTGCATACCTGCGTCCCTTGATGTCTCGCCGAAGCGGTTTTCTCCACGCAGGCAACCAAGCGCAGCTGCCGCGCTTTGGAAGCCGCTAGAATGTTTCGTACCCTCTCCCCGTTAGCACTCATTATCCCGATCTCCCTGTCATCAACACCCAAAACGAAACAAAAAAACGTGACCGTGTGTGAGACACCCACTTTGTTCTCAGCTGTCAGTGTCCTCAGTGTAGGACAAGCAGCACAAACATCTTTTCTCCCGCTCTATAAATATGCATTGAACAGCTTTATTTATTTTCCAGTGACTTGCGCGCTTTCATCTCGGCTCAGTTCCTTCAAATGAGCGTAAGGTCAGGTGTCTTTGGGGTGCATTAGTGTTGCTCAGCTGAAGGTGCAGATAGAGGGTTCACGGCAGCTACCCTCCCAGTCACACTTCTCGTGGGACTCAGGGAACCGTGGTTGTTCCTACTTGGTGGCAGCTGCGGTCTGCGGAGCGTCAGGCTTAATCCTCGGCCAACACAAGCTGTCTCCTTCTGGATGCTGTTGGATTCTGCAGACAGGTTTTCACGGTGTAAGCGGTAAAAAGAGCCATCACAATGCGGCGTCGCATCAGTGAAATGGGAATGAATTTACCCATAAGCACAGTGTACAGTACGTCTTAATAGGATTAGTAATGTCGTTTTACATAGTTGTTTATGGCCAAGTGTACACAGACATTAGAGTAGTGACGAAAGTGTGTTGCTACCATATCACAGTGTCACCTTCCACCATTCTGCTTTGACATCCACGTGCCTTGTCGAATTACCTCCCAAATGCTGTTTTCAAAAATCTGTCTCCCATATTCATTATATCAGGGCCATTTATTTGTCGTTTCATTTCATGCACTTGTGTACATGAAATGAACGAAATATCGTTTTTCCCCCAGCCCACAGCAGCGCAACACAAAGACAAAAACACATATTCAAACTACAAGAACACATATACCCAAACTACTAAACAAAAACTACAAAATCCATATATCCAACATCCATCCGTCCATTATCCAAGCTGCTTATCCGAATTCTGGTCGCAGGGATGCTGGAGCCTATCCCAGCAGTCATTGGGTGGCAGGCGGGGAGACACCCTGGACAGGCCGCCAGTCCATCACAGGGCCTACACACACACACATACAGACACACACACACATACAGACACACACGCATTCACACCGAGGGACAATGTACTATGGCCGATTCACCTGACCTATAGATGTCCAACATATCAACAAAAAAAAAATTCACCGTCCAAGAGGACCAACGTCAGCCAGGATGACTGTTGGAATTGTCGGTCTGCATGGGCTAGCAGTTAGCTTAGCCTACCCCGCTTCCGCGTTATGTCAGACTACCCTCGATGTTTCCTCTTCGGGCGCAGCTCCGGGCAGGACAGTGGTCCTTGGGCCCACCGGACACAGCAGACCAGGCTCCCCCAGCCATCCAATGCCAGCTCTCCCAGCCAGACACCCTCAATACACCTCCCCGCATTCCACATGACGACACCAAAAACACTGTCAACGCCAGGTGAGGCCGGCACCAGACCGCCCTCAGTGTTATCGTAACTGCCGGTCTGCGTGGGCTAGCAGTTAGCTTAGCCTGCCCCGCTTCAGCATCCTGTCAGACTACCCTCGGTGTTTCCTCTTCGGGTGCAGCTCCGGGCACAGGCCGCAGTCCCCGGGCCCACAAGACGCAGCAGACCAGGCTCTCCCAGCCATCAAATGAAGACATAAACTTAGATGCAGATGTGGACAAAGACACTGCATGGATGGCACTGGTTGAGGCCGCCGCAAACCTGAATTTGCGAGTAATGAGTTATGGCCATTGTGTGTGAGCACTTTTTCAGCGGAATATATAATTCACCTTGTTCCGTTGGTGAATGTTGCACATGTGAAATTCAGCTCCAGTCTTCTGAGCTGGAGATGTGAGTGAGTATTTTTAGCAGTGACGAGAAATGTTTCAGTGAACAGCAGCCAGCTCCTGAATGAACACAACAAAATGCCTCCCGTTAGACCATTTCAAGGTTGTGTAACAATTCGCTTTGACTTGTCATCGCTAGTTCTGTTATCCAACAGAAATTATCCTCAGCATCTCTGGCTTGTGTTCGTGTTCATGATGCTGTGTTGCACATCCTACTGTTCAACATAAGCAGCCCTGTGTTTAAGTGTTTGTGCAGCCGAGAACAGATTGAACAACTCATCTCAAGCAGGAAGCGCAGATGGATTTTTTTTTTTTTAAGAGGATAATTTATTTGGGTTTAAAATGTCTGCGGTTCCACAGTGGGTCCACAAAATAGGTTTTTGGTAAACATCATGATTGCGAATAAACAACACTTTTATAGACTAGCACTAAATGTGTAGCTTGATTTTTTTTTGCATATGCTGTCTATTTTGGGATGTTGGATGCAGCCAGGCTTCCCTTCCCTCTTAGCTACTGCTGTTGTTGGCAGGGCCACCCAAACACAGCAGAAAGGCTGGTATTCTCTGTCTGCTCTGGGTATTGCGGGAATGAAGGGAATAGCCATGGGATATGGAGGAACTGGGGTTTTGGTGGGGCTTCCCCATCCTGCCTCCATAAAGAGGGCCTTGTTATGAGGATGGTGAATGCTCAATTCTCTTGTGTTCTCATGTTTGTGTGCTTGTGTGTGTGTGTGTGTGTGTGTGTGTGTGTGTGTGCGTGTGCGTGTGCGTGTGTGTGTGTGGACCCACACACTATCCTTTCAATTCAGTTAATCTAAATTCACTGGTATTATTCTAATCTATTCTCTTTCATTTACAATCAAATTACACTGGATTGAAAGGATGAGTGTGGAAGTGTGTGTATATATATATATATATATATATATATATATATATATATATATATATATATATATATATGTGTGTGTGTGTGCACCTGCTCTTACCCTGCTGATCTAAACAAGTTCAACTAAACTCGGCTCGCCTTGACTCTGCTCGACTCAATTCAATTTATGTTACTTCATTTCAGTTCAGTTCAAATACTTAAATCCACCACACCCAGACAGTGGAGGGTCTTGGTTGCCATGTAGTCAGCTCCAGTACCAGTATTAGTAGGATATACTTAGATATATTTTGAGGAGGGTGAAGTTAGTTGCACAATCCTAGTATTTTAATAATTCTGGCCTCAAAACCTCTTCCTCACACACCATTTTTAGATTTATTTTTTTTACCAAGAGCCGATTGAAATCGTTTGTCTCTGCCCACTTCCCCATCTCTTTCCAGGTTCAAGTCCAATGAGGAGTATGTGTACGTGAGAGGTCGTGGGAGGGGGAAATATGTGTGTGGAGAGTGTGGCATCCGCTGTAAGAAACCTAGCATGTTGAGGAAGCACATCCGTACGCATACCGATCTCCGTCCGTATGTCTGCAAACACTGCAACTTTGCCTTCAAAACCAAAGGTAAGAGGGTGCGGCCCGTTATGTGCAATATGTTGTTGGTGTTGGTCTGTTGTTGTTGTTATTTTAAGATGGCATGGCAGACAGCTGTAACCTCTCTTTATTTCTGTTGCCCTGAGTATGTTGAGGCCTCTTTTAATGTTTTGGTTTTTTGTTTTTGTTTCATAGGGAACCTTACTAAACACATGAAATCAAAGGCTCATGGGAAAAAGTGCCAGGCAATGGGAGTATCTGAGTCATCACTGGACGATCCGGAGAGCGAAGAAGCAGGTACTTAACGGAAGGGTTTGCGGGGTGGGATTGCACGTAGCGCGTTCCTCCTAATGTTGAGGAGAAATATTAGTATATACAGCTGGATGAACTCCTGCCCCTGAAGAGTTCTCGCAGCTCAGCCCGGCACTGACAGCTTATGCAACCCCATGTTCTATTCCCTTCCCCTTGGCCTTGCAGAAGAAAAATAGTGAAAAAGAAAAGAAAGGATAAGATAAATAAATGAAGAACGCGGAGCATTCCACGGGATCTTGGTGTAGCTGCGTTAGTCTGGCCAGTGTGCTGAGTTGTTAAGGATGTATTTGTGCTGCATAAAAGAATCATTCCAGTCATGTTTGCCCCCATCTCTGTGGGGCCTCATTGCCTCCCATGTCGTGTCATCCTCCCTAGCCTCCCCCTTCCCCTCTCTCCTCCTTCTCCTCGTGAGCTCGTTGATGCTGACAGACTACAGTCAACACAAGCGAAGGACATGATATTCGTACGGCTTTCCATTCACAAGGCTGCTAAGAAATTTTATCATTGGAGCTCGATGCTCAATAAAACTCCTGTCTCTCCGCCCTCAGGCTGTTGTTAACATCGTTTTGATGGGTGGTGGTTACTGTTTGTTTCACGGCCATTATTTTTATACTCCTTGCAAAAATATCTGCTTACAGTCCATTCAATAAAAACAGAGTAAATGTGCAGCGGCATTTCAAGTTTTCATAAGTTCATGGGGAGGATGTACAGAGATGTACACTTGGGTTAAACGTGTGTGTGTGTGTGTGTGTGTGTGTGTGTGTGTGTGTGTGTGTGTGTGTGTGTGTGTGTGTGTGTGTGTGTGTGTGTGTGTGTGTTTCCATCAGGAGGCCAGGAGGAGCGAGTGTATGGTTCAGAGGAGCAGGAGGAACATCAGTTCTCCGATGTGGAGGAGTCCGAGGAGGATGATGACAATGAGGATGATGAGGAGGAAGAGGAGTCCTCCTCCCACGATGACCCGCCGTCTTCCTGCTCCTCCGACACCCGTCCATCAACAGGGGGGCGTTCGAGCTGCAGCCGGCGATCACACCAGGGCACTCCTGACCCTGAGCCTTCAGGCCCTAGTCCTAGCCCTAGCCAAGAGCCCTCCCCCAGGAGGCTTTTGCCCAGCAAACGCTCCGCCTCGCCAGGCAGCAGGAGGGCGCTATTCTCACGGCGAGGCTGGAACGCCTCGCCCAGAGGCTTCTCCCCAAGCAGTGAGAGCTGCTCCCCGAGCCGCAGTCTCTCCCCGAGGCTGGAGCTGTCCTCCCCGATCCGAACTCTCTCCCCCCGAACAGACCTGTCCTCACCCAGCCGACACTTCTCCCCGTCACCTGAGAGAGGCCTGTCCCCGATCAAAGCTGTCTCTCCTCTTCGTCCTGTCTTCCATAGCTGCTACCAGGCATCACACGCTCGGACCACACCTTCACCTCTGGGGGTACTGCACCGACTCCCTGGATACCTACCCTGGGAGAGCCCTGGCACAAAGAATGTTAAACTGGTGAGTTTGTTTTACCCCTCATAGATCTTAACCATGAAACGCTAATGTATTGTTGAGACAGACACAGGAATCAACAATTTCAACGAAGTTTAATTAAAAGAGTGAGGCAGATATTTTCCTTCTTTGTGGACAAATTAGTAGAACGACTATAGTATACAGTTAGGTCCATAAGTATTTGGACAGTGACACAATATTTGTAATTTTGCCCCTGTACACCACCACAGTGGATTGGAAATGAAGTAACCAATATGTGATTGAAGTGTGGACTCTCAGCTTTAATTTAAGGGGTTGGACAAAAATATTGCATTAACTTCAGGAATTACAGCCAGTTTTATAAATGGTCACCCCATTTTCAGAGGATCAAAAGTAATTGGACACTTGACTAACAAGTGGTTTCATGGGCAAGTAAGACCTTATCCATCGTTAGTCCATGACAAATTAAGCAGATAAAAGGTCTGGAGTTCATTCCAAGTATTTACATTCGCATTTGGTAGCTGTTCATCGGAACTGTCAACATGAAGTCCATAGAGGTGTCAATACAAGTGATGGAGGCCATCATTAGGCTGAAAAAGCAAAGGAAATCTATCAGATGGATAGTAAACACTTCAGGAGTGGCCAAATCAACATTGTAGTACATTCTTAAAAAGAAAGAATGCACTGGCAAGCTCAGCAACACCAAAAGGCATGGAAGACCACGGAGCACATCTACAGTGGATGATGGCAGAATTCTTTCCCTGGTGAAGACAAACACATTCACAACATCTAGTGAAGTCAGAAACACTCTTGAGAGGTCGGGCATCACTGTCCAAGTCTACAATCAAGAGACGCCTGCATGAAAATAAATACAGAGGGTTAACGACAAGGTGAAAACCACTGGTGTCACTTAAGAACAGGAGGGCCAGATTAGACTGTGTTTAAAAACATCTAAAAACCTACCCAGTTCTGGAAGAAGGTTCTTTGGACAGATGAAGCAATGATTAACTTGTACCAGAAGGATGGGAAGAGGAAACGTGTGGAGAACAAAAGGAACAGCTCATGATTCTCAGCATACCATATCATCTGTCAGACATGGTGGAGGTAGTGTTATGAAATGGCCATGTATGGTTGCCATGGAACTTGGTCATTGGTGTTTATTGATGATGTGACTACTGACAGAAGTAGCAGGATGGATTATGATGTTTATAAGGATACACCATTTGCTCAGATTTAGCCAAATGTCACAAAACTGAGAGGTTGGCGCTTCACAATGCAGATGGATAATGACACAAAACAAGCTGAGAAAGCAACCCAAGAGTCTCTCAAGGCAGAAAAGTGGAATATTCATCAGTGACCAAGTCAGTCACCTGAGCTCAACCCAAGTGAGCATGCTTTTCACTTGCTGAAGATCAAACTAATGGCCAAAAGACCCACAAACAACCAGCAACTGAAGGCAGCTGCCACTAAGTCTTGGCAGAGCATTTCAAAGGAGGAAACTCAGAATTTGAAGATGTCGATGGGTTCCAGACTTCAGGCAGTCATTGACTGCAAAGGATTTTCCTCCAAACATTAAATATAATTGTTATAATCATGGTTATGTTTGTTTGTCCAATTACTTTTGAGCCTCTGAAAATGGGTGACCCTGTATATCCATGGCTGTAATTCTTGAACAGTTAATGCCATATTTTTATCCAACCCCTTAAATTAAAGCTGAAAGCCTACTCTTCAATCACACCTCAAATACTTCATGTCAAATCCACTGTGGTGGTGTACAGGGGCAAAATTACAAATATTGTGTAACTGTCCAAATGCTTATGGACCTAACTGTATGTCTATGAAACTTATCTGACAATTTTCTTCACCAAAGGTTGTTTGGTTTAAAAAGTCATTAACATAATAACAGTATTATTCACCAAAAGCTCCTCCAATCGGCTGATAATATTCCTGGTCCCACCCCCTCCCTTGACAGAAACAATGGCTGCTTGACCAAGGCCTCGTGCAAAATCTGGGTTGACTGTTTCCGACTGTATGACATCACTCTGAGGGGGCGATTCTGGATAGCTGTTCAGACAGTGGTATTTCATCACATTAAAAAACATAATAAGCTGGTGAAACAGAGTTGTGATTTCAGGGCTGTGAAAGTATGAACATGGTACTCCTCGCTGACAGCAAAATCCTCCCAAGACTAGGAAAATCTCGTTTTCCATAATACTCTCCCTTTAACATAATCCAGATCTTGCCGAGCATTCAGTACATGTACTGCACTGTACTCAAGAATGTATGGCTTCATGCTGCAACCTCCTATCTAATACCTCTCATAGCGGATCATATGAGACTCATGTTTCATACACCGTAGCCACATCCCATTGAGCCTCAAATTTTTTTTAAAAGAAAGTAACCAGAAAGGTTGAAAAAAGCACCAAACTTCTTCCCCCCCCCAGGATGGTTTGGGGCATTATATGTCTTGATGCATGCTCAGTAATCCAGGTAAGAAAATCAAAGAAGGTTGAATCAGTTCATCCGGATACAACGTTTTATTGACAGATACATTTCATCACTCATCTAATTCCCCTTTTCCACTGCATGGTACCGGCTCAACTCGACTCTACTCTATTCGGCTCTACTCGCTTTACTTTTTGGGATTTCGTTTTCCACCGCAGATAGTCTCCCCTCACGGCGAAGCCCCGCTGGTCATTTGTGGGTGTGTTTACTAGTTTTTTTTTAAAGATTTTATTTATATTTAAATAAGTATAACCAAATAAATATACATTTATTTATTTATTTTGATTAATTAATTTATGTATAGTGGTATTTTCATTATTGGCTCAGCTCACTTGGAACCTCGACTGAGGTGGTACCAAAAAAAGTACTGGTACCGTGTACTATCCCTAACTTTTGCCCAATGGAAAACCAAAAAAAGCAATTAAGAGTTGAGTGGAGTTGAGTCGAGGTGGTACCATGCAGTGGAAAAGAGGCATTAGTGACCTCTTCAGTGTAAACTGACTGCAGGTATCCCCACCCTTATAAACAATACGGGAATCGGGAACAATTTCGGTCATTATACAGTTGCATAACGACCGAAACCAAATTATCAGTTTCGTATGCAAATATGGGTGTGACCATTAACTAGAGTTTCGATGGCCATGTGTACCATAGTTGCAACGACAGCATTGGAAGATGGCAACACATGTACTGTTAGCCTCCCTGCCCCCGACTCTCGGTTCAGTGATAGTCATTCCCTCCTAACATATAGATGGCCTCCCCATCCAAACCAGTGTTCCCCCCTATCAAGGATGTGCGCATCCTTGAGAGGGAGGAACACTGTATTGTTTATAAGGGTGGGGATACCTGCAGTCAGTTTAGATTGACGAGGCCACTTAGATGAGTGATGAAACGTATCTGTCAATAAACGCTGTATCCGGATGAACTGATTCAACTTTCTTTGATATACAATAATAATAATGTTGCTATTATATATTAGTATTATATAATAATAATAATAATGAACACGTCCTCAACGCATCATCATTGGTGGAGTCTTAACTTGAGTAAAGGAATGCCATCAATCGTCCTATCAAATATATACTAGGTATTTGAATGTGCCAATGAATAAGGATATTGTTGAGGACATACGGTCAGATCATCTGCTTAAGGGTGGGGTCTGTGAGCTAAGCCCCCCTGAATGACGTTTGAGAAAAACTGCCATAAAGGTAGGCTCTGAAATAGAAATTAAGCACATATTGGCATTCAAGCTTTTAATTATTGTGTTCTTGACAAAAATAATGACGGTGTATTCAGAACGATGACTATTACATTACATATAGTTAAGATTTTATGCAACAGATGGTTAAGTTTATGCATAAGGTTATAAATATCAGTGTTTAGGTTTTACATTGGAGAGGGTTAAGTTTTGGTATAGGCCGGTTGCTAAGCGTAATGATCGGCATTGAGTGCAAATCGGGGTTAAGTTGATCGCTGCTGATGTTCCGTCAGATAAAACCATGTTTTCCCAGCATAGTTGCCGCTGTACACACCTCTTCCTATCAGGCAAGAGGTATGATGCTGGAAGTATGATATGAGCGCTCTAGGCCGCAGCCTTAACTCTACTCAGTTTACCTACTGACAGTGGAAGTCCATGTTCATGAGCTCTTGTATTGTTGATGTCCTTGCTCCCCCTACAGGAGAAAAGCGATACGCCAAGTGAAGGGCCAATGTCACCAGAGGCCAATCTGTTTCCTCCTTCCTTCCGTCTTCCCTCCAGCGAGGGTTATCCCAGCCACCAGGCAGCAGACCACATCTTCAGCCATCTTCCCTTGCACTCCCAGCGGGCCAAGGTCCCCTACCTGATGATCCCCATCGGAGGGATACAGATGGTCCAGGCCAGACCTCTGTCCCATCCCACTACCACCCCATCCTCCCCAACGTCTCCCCCCACTGAGAGGCCATCGCTGGCCAGATTTGAATCACCCTGGGGCGGGACCCCCAGAACTCAAGGGCTTAGGACTCCTGGCGACCGCTGGTTAGAGAACCAGGAAGCAGGAACCAGCCAGTTGGGCCTGTGCATCCCCGCTACAACGCTAACTTGTTCCAAACCAGAGTCAGAGACCACGGACTCAAAGCAATATGGCAGCTTGCATAGCTCCCCCAATCCCCACAGGTCTGTTCCTGAGACCAGAGAACGTTGTGTGAGAGACAGTCGTTTGAGACAAGGAGCCCCCTTAGCATTGCACGCAATTGGACAGCTTTCAGAGGAGGAGGGGCCTCCAGTTGAAGGAGGAGCTAAGGGAGACACAGCCAGAACAGACCAGAGCACTTACTAGTCTCTACACCTTGATGCGCCATGCATCCCACCTTTTGCTTTATTGGTTGCTACAACTGTCTTGTTTTTTTGGTTGTTTTTTTATTGAGTTGTTTTTATACAGTTTTCAATACTATTGTTAACTTAAATATTTGTTCTTTGGCAATATTCAGGTTTGTTATAAAATGCACTTTTTTCTTTGTGAAAATAATGTTTCTGTAAAAAAAAAAGTATATATACATATATATGTATGTATAATGTATAAATATATATATACATATATATGTATATATACACACATATATATGTAGGTATG
The DNA here is from genome assembly GCF_029633865.1 of Lampris incognitus. Lineage (NCBI taxonomy): Eukaryota > Metazoa > Chordata > Actinopteri > Lampriformes > Lampridae > Lampris > Lampris incognitus. The sequence continues at coordinate 14,365,576 of NC_079219.1, forward strand.
TATATGTATATAAGTATATGTACATATATATATGAATATATATATCCCTCCTGTATCTCTATTGATACCGCAATCTTAATATTTGTTTAAATATATGTAAAAGGACTATGAATAAATTTGTAAATGACCAAAACCTTTGATCAAAAACAATTCCATTTTTGTTCGTCCTTTTGTCCAGTATTACTCAAACTGTAGTTACTTGTGCCTTTTCTGTCCAGGTTTGTTGTTTTGAGATGTACAGTACAGGCAGACAAAGAGAAGGCTGTGAAATTTTATATCCTCATTTTGTGTTGTTTGGGTGGGAGGTTGGGGGATATTTGGTGTTCTGATTGTTTTTACTCCAAAGGCCATTGCTTTAATACCAGGGTTAACCGGGAGTTGCATTGAGGAGGTACTGAAGGAGCAGCAGAGAATTTGTCAAAGAAAATGCACTGAAGATTTATTTTTTATTACAAAGAAATTTTAGATTAGAAAGTGTCTCTGTACAGAGAAGAGTGCTCCTTATTTATTGTTACTTGACGTCGATCATTTGTTTCAAGGTTGTTTTTTTTATTATTGGTAAAAGGAAGACCATGCCATTGTTACTCACTTATATTTCTGTCTTTTTCACAAAAATTGTTGTGACTTGAAATGGTGACATAGATTGAGAGCGGGAGGTTCACTGGTATAGGAGGTTCAAGTGCCCTGCAGATTTCACACACACACACAGCAAAATTTCTGGTCAATGAACAAATAAAAAGTGCGCCAGAATCCCTCCGAGGTTGTGCCTTTCTTCATTAGGAACTCATCACAGCACTTTTCTCACCATTATCTCTGCACTGCTGTCTAATTATCAACAAATATTTAATGTAAAGTCTTCAAATTGGGTTGAATGTGCTGTAATCTTGATCCTTCCGGGCGTCTTGAGGCCCTATTCTCAAGCCACATGGAATATATATTTAAAAAAAAAACAGAAAAAGAATATAACACTTATGAAAGACGTCCTTAAGTGAAGGAACGTGCAGTCGGCAAAGGGAAATGCCCTTTTAATGTCAGAAACATTTCACGTGTGTGGAATTTGAAACGTCAGAAAATATGAACTGAAATTCAGATTTCTATTTAAGTTTTGCATCCAAGTAACATCTGACTGCAAAATGTTTGTCGTTTGTCATATTTTCACGTGCAGATATTTTACTCTCATATTTTCTTACATTTCTTTATATTATTTACAACAGCAAAGACAGAAGAATGGCATACAGACAGGAAGGTGTAGGGTGGATGCAGGGGAACATGTAGGATGTGGAAATAGAGAGGCTGTCTGTAGATGTGCATGGAGGCGGTGTGCGGGAGGTGGTTGTTGTAGGGAAGCAGCTGTGTGGAGAGTTTACACAAAAGTATTTGAATCACTGGTGATATTTGTGGCAGCAGTAATAGAAACAATCAAAAGGACGGTCAGTGGAAAATAAAGGAAAAAATGGGTGGGTAAATGAGTAAATAAAAATGATTAAGGGGGAAGACATTTCAATAAATCTTTATGCGACAGTAATAATAATAGTAATCAAAATAATGATGATGGCAAAAGCAAAAAAAAGTTGTAATGTTGTGTGAGTGTGTTTGCACTTGTATGTCTACCTCTAGAGAGTGTATATGTGTTTGCGAGAGTGCATGTGTGTGTATGATCCTATGTATGTGTGTTTGCATATGTATGTGAATGTATGAGTGTTGTTTGTTTGTGTTTGTTGTGGCACGAGCTCACCTGCAACTGAAGAGATTTAAGAAGTGTTGAATAGCTTTCACTGAATTGTTAAGATTGTTGTTTGTTGTTTGTTTTTGTTTTTTTTGTAAGGCTGAGTTTTGTCGTCTTGGCGATAGTTTGGGGTACCAGTAGAGGTGTTGTGATTTGTTTTTGTGATGTGTCAATATATCCAGGTCTCCTAGTATGCACAGTGATGGGGATAGGGGGATGCTGCACCCAAAGAACAGATAGATGGTAAATGGACTGCGTTTATACAGCGTTTTCTAGTCTAGCGACCACTCACAGGGCTTTACAGCGTACGCCTCACATTCACCCATATACACACACACACACACACACACACACAGTCATACACTGATGGCGGAGGCTGCCATGTAAGGTGCCAACCTGCTCATCAGGAGCAGTTAGGGGTTCGGTGTCTTGCTCAAGGACACTTCGACCCGCTCTCTGGAGGAGCCGAGGGTCGAACCAGCGACCTTCTGATCACTAGACGACCCGCTCTACCTCCTGAGCCATGCCGCCCCGTAAAGTGATAGTTTAGTAGTTGTTTCTTTCCAGAAGTGTTGTACTGGTTTGGTTTAGTGTAGTTTAAACGTTTATTTGGGAAGGGACAATGTACATTAATCCCCATTCAAAGCAAATGGAAACATACCCGGGTTAGCTAACAGGCTGGTTTCCATCGGCAGTCCCTTTGCCTGATGTTGTTAGGCACCCTAGGATAATAAAATAGTATAAAAAATAAATAAACATACAACACACTTAATATACATTACAAGAACAACACGAGCAATCAAACAAGAAAATATATACAGAATATACAATTAACGTAGGAAAAGATAATAAAGATAACATAGAAAATAACATACTGAGTGTATGGAAGAGGTGGTCAGTTGTGTTAAGGGTGCAGCGAGTGCATATGTCTGACCCGGTGAGTCCCATGATGTGCATCTTGTCTTGTGTAATCCTGCGAATAACTTCGTATTGAATGAGTCTTGTCTGAGTGTTCGTGAACACGCTGAAGGTCTTTCAGCGTATCTGAGTGCAGAGGTCATTTGTGGTGCTGATGTTAACATCGTTATCCCATTTGTTTACTGGTGGAGGGATGGTGGAGTCAGTGGAAGATAACAGTTTGTATAAATCTGACAGGTTTGTTTGGGTTGGCCATGTTATTGACGTTGTCCAATAGGGGTGGTGGCTGAAGGTTGTTATTGGATTTTGTCTTGATTGCATGCTTTAATTGAGTGTATTGTAAGTATTGCCATTTCTCTATACCGTGATTTTGTATGAACTGTTGTGGCGTAGATGCGTCATGCCTTTTCCCTTCCATTTGGTGCCTGTCATGGGAGATTTGTTGTCGAGAAAATCTGGATCGTGCAGGGCGTCCGGGTAGCGTAGCGGTCTATTCCGTTGCCTACCAACACGGGGATCGCCAGTTCGAATCCCCGTGTTACCCACGGCTTGGTCGGGCGTGGATGTGGGTACGTGTACTTGTCGCTGCACTAGCGCCTCCTCTGGTCGGTCGGGGCGCCTGTTCGGGGGGGACTGGGGGGAATAGCGTGATCTTCCCACGAGCTACGTCCCCCTGGTGAAACTCCTCACTGTCAGGTGAAAAGTAGCAGCTAGTGACTCCACATGTCTCGGAGGAGGCATGTGGTAGTCTGCAGCCCTCCCCGGATCGGTGGAGGGGGTGGAGCAGCAACCGGGACGGCTCGGAAGAGTGGGGTAATTTGGCCAAATTCAGTTGGGGAGAAAAAGGGGAGAGAAAAGAAAATCTAGTTTGTGCCAAATGGGTATAGTATGTGAACAAGGTGACATTGTGAAGTTTGTCCTTTTATTAACTTTCCACCAGGCTGGTTGAGTTGTGGTAATTACGGTGTTTTTAAGACTTTTTTTTGGGGGGGGGGGTCGTTGTGTTGCTAAGGAAGGGTAGATCTTTTATTGCTGTCTCTTAGCAGTCCATTTTTTTCTATATTCCGTCATGAAGTTTTGTGGCTCCATTTAGTAATATATATATATATATATATATATATATATATATATAGATAGATAGATAGATAGATAGTGTAACGTGCATGGATAACAAGACACGCTGGCCGCTGGCTGGCGAGTCTGATCTTTTAGTCGAGCGGTTAGCGATGTCTCCTGCGGTGCGGGCGATACGGGTTCGCTTCCCGGCCGCGGCAGTTCCTGTGGTTGCGTTGTCTCCCGAATTCGCTACTATATATATATATATATATATATATATATATATATATATATATATATATATATATATATATATATACACTACCGTTCAAAAGTTTGGGATCACCCAAACAATTTCGTGTTTTCCGTGAAAAGTCACACTTATTCACCACCATATGTTGTGAAATGAATAGAAAATAGAGTCAAGACATTGACAAGGTTAGAAATAATGATTTGTATTTGAAATAAGATTTTTTTTACATCAAACTTTGCTTTCGTCAAAGAATCCTCCATTTGCAGCAATTACAGCATTGCAGACCTTTGGCATTCTAGCTGTTAATTTGTTGAGGTAATCTGGAGAAATTGCACCCCACGCTTCCAGAAGCAGCTCCCACAAGTTGGATTGGTTGGATGGGCACTTCTTTGAGCAGATTGAGTTTCTGGAGCATCACATTTGTGGGGTCAATTAAACGCTCAAAATGGCCAGAAAAAGAGAACTTTCATCTGAAACTCGACAGTCTATTCTTGTTCTTAGAAATGAAGGCTATTCCATGCGAGAAATTGCTAAGAAATTGAAGATTTCCTACACCGGTGTGTACTACTCCCTTCAGAGGACAGCACAAACAGGCTCTAACCAGAGTAGAAAAAGAAGTGGGAGGCCGCGTTGCACAACTGAGCAAGAAGATAAGTACATTAGAGTCTCTAGTTTGAGAAACAGACGCCTCACAGGTCCCCAACTGGCATCTTCATTAAATAGTACCTGTTAGAGCCTGTTTGTGCTGTCCTCTGAAGGGAGTAGTACACACCGGTGTAGGAAATCTTCAATTTCTTAGCAATTTCTCGCATGGAATAGCCTTCATTTCTAAGAACAAGAATAGACTGTCGAGTTTCAGATGAAAGTTCTCTTTTTCTGGCCATTTTGAGCGTTTAATTGACCCCACAAATGGGATGCTCCAGAAACTCAATCTGCTCAAAGAAGTGCCCATCCAACCAATCCAACTTGTGGGAGCTGCTTCTGGAAGCGTGGGGTGCAATTTCTCCAGATTACCTCAACAAATTAACAGCTAGAATGCCAAAGGTCTGCAATGCTGTAATTGCTGCAAATGGAGGATTCTTTGACGAAAGCAAAGTTTGATGTAAAAAAAATCTTATTTCAAATACAAATCATTATTTCTAACCTTGTCAATGTCTTGACTCTATTTTCTATTCATTTCACAACATATGGTGGTGAATAAGTGTGACTTTTCATGGAAAACACGAAATTGTTTGGGTGATCCCAAACTTTTGAACGGTAGTGTATATATATATATAAAACGTCCAGCACTATTACCAAGCCAACCAACTACGATATATACATCATAGTTGGGTGGCCAGGTAATAGTGCTGGAAGTTAGGTGCCCCCCTTGAGTTTTTGATTTTTGCAGTGTAGTCAGTTTTATTCTGTGTTTTTTTTTCCAATATAATTTTGCTGTGAGGGTGGTTGGACTGGGGTCATGGTGACTAGGTAAGTGGTTTTTTGGTGGTATTATTATCTTTACAGTAGAGGTTTGGCCCATGATGGATAGTGGTAAGGTCATTCAGCGGTTTAAGTCGTCTTCTATTGTTTTTAATAATGGATTGAAGTTGAGATGGAATAACTCTGACAGTTTTGGGGATGTTTTTGTACCTAGATATGTGATATTGCCTGTGTTGAGGGAGAAGGGGGGATTCTGAGGTGCAGATGATTTACTCTGACATATTATTTATATAAAAATACTCTGCGGCAGTGGAGAGATCATCCTTAGTCATGATAACATGGAGGTCAATATGAATCAGATGGTAAAATTTCAGGCTTAAACCCACAATAGCCCACCACGTTATCCCTTTTTTCCTTCTTATGCTCCTATGAGGCAGCAGACTATGTTCTTCAGACGCACCACTAGATGTCCCTACTGAGTCACCCACGGTCAGGCATGCACCAAGGCGTTCCGTGTACAGTTGCTACCAGGTAACTTGGGATTTGGCCTTGGATATGATAAAGAAAAACATCATGGCCGTATGGTGTCCTTTCACCCCCTGAGCATAACCTCTGTCGTCATCGGCAGTCGTGGTCCAGAGGGGCTTCTTCACTGCACTGTCACTAAGATTTTCATTAAGATTTTGTCATTAAGATTTTCATCCCTGAGCTGCGAATTGGATTTGAACAACATGACTGTGAGTTCCAGGAGCTGTGTTTTTCTATGTGGGTCAAGTACGATGCTCAAAAATGCCATGCTTATTTGTGTGTCCTTGAACACTCCCTTTTTTCTTTTTTTCTTTTTTTTCCTTTTTATTATGCCCACACACATTATCACTTCCAAAAACTTTAAAGGGTCTTTTAAACATTAACACATCCTACATTCTGGCTAGCATTATATATGCCAATGATTTACCAATACAATTTCCTCCAACGCCTGTTATTGTGTTTCACCCTGGCATCTGGTGTTCTAGACATGTCTGTGATAATTGGGGGTGTATAAAACTGTATTCTTGTATAGTGGTGCCATTGTCATGCCAGTCTTGCAACTTTATTCGTTTACTTTCACCAGTCCGTCAAGTATTAACACTGAACGCACAGCGGGACTTGGGTTTATGTAAAGCTCTCTTGGGTGCAATAGGAGACTATGCTGATGAGGGCCAACTGGTCATTCTGTAGGAAACATAACACGGGCAGCATGGAGGGCCTTCTTTTCCAGAGGCGTATGTTGCAAATAGTTTGGAGTACATAAGATATTTCTTTCATGCATTCATAGCAAGAGGGAGTCAAACACAGGTAAAAGTATTGTCAAGGGTTGGCAGAAGAGAATGTTTGCAGAAGAGTAAGAGTACAAGGAGGAGGTAATGTTGCTAATTAAAGATAAACACGGGTTTCCAGGACAGAAGGCTGGAAACAGACTGAACCTTGACAGCGGGGAGTTACAACAAAGTGCTTATCTTGCTTTTCATCTGCCTTGCAGCCTTCACTGTTAGATGTTATCCATTTTTAGGAAATGGTCTGCATTATGTGATGTGCTGCCTGGAGAGAAGAGCACAGCTGTTGCTCATGCAGGAGCTGAACTTTTAACCCGGTGGCGCAAGAATGTGTTGAAGAAACTGTGCCGATGTGCCGCAGCGTGGCGATCTCATCAGCATGTCATGCATTCCACACGTCTCTTTATGTGTGGATAAAGAGGGCATTTTCTATCTTCCCACTGGGAAATCCGGCAGATTGTCCTGCACATCTCGAAAGAGTGGAGATTATTTAAATCTTCCGCGAAGAATGTCGAAGAAAAAGGTCCAAGGTCAAATCAAGGCATGGCTTTATCTTTCCACTCGCCTGTATGGGAAGACAATTCCATGGGCCTATGTATTTTTGAGAGTACTGGACACATGGGTCACGCATAAGAGAAGCCTGACTTTAATAGATGTGCCACCTCTTGATTTCCACACTAAACTGTCAAGACTTGTGCCTGAGGATGACATAGGTATATAATGGCCACCAAAATGACAAAGAATGACAATTGTAATTGACATTACTCTTTTCAGACCTACACACTTATGGGGTGAGCCAAATATTTATGACTGACATACCTACAGTATGTTTAAGCTAGTGTTATATGATCCAAAAAGCTGAAAGAACCAATCTGCTATTCACCAATTACAAATCCATTTCTCCACCACGGGATCTCTACACCTGATTATCAATATGACATGCTCGTGTGGATACAAATCATGGAAGCCCACACTGGCAAAAACTGACAGATTGACCTCCTCTGCATTTTCATACTAATCGGTCTATTTCCCTATCAGATAATTGTCACTCCACCTGTCAGCTTGAGCTGAATGCGGGCAGTGAAGACAAAAGCCATTTTATGAAGTGGTTACGATAACACCCACACTGCTAATGTGAATGTGTGGGGAGATTAATGGCTCATTGCATTTGAATGACTCATTGCTGCCATTCAGTTATCTGGATGGTCGTGGCAGGGCCACTGGTCTTGCTACTGGGCACCATGTGGGTGGGATATGTCATAGGGGGTGCCCATGCCTTTAGCCAGGGAATAGAGGGACCAGCTTATCTGTATGTAGGCTATTACCAGCTATCACAATTTTATGGTGCAACATGGATAGAGATATCATTTTGGAGATATGTGCCGAGAACAATTTTCAATCAAAAGATTCATTGTTTGACAGCTACAGACAAAAACAAAACAAAAAAAACACCGTTCATAGCAGTTAGGGGCACACACTGGACCTTGTTCTGTCTTATGGTTTATGTGTATGGATCAGTGAAATTTACAACACATGTATATCGGATCATCTGCCTGTTTTATTTACTGATACAATCCCTTGTTACAGAGTTTTAACTTGTGTTCCTGCACACTGCCTGCGTGTGATTACTACATCGCAGTTTTCTATTGCTTTTAAAGACTCAATGCTTTATACTCTGGATGGCTGTTGTGATCTCAGTGCTGAGGAGCTTACTACCCTTTTTGACTCCACTTGCACTGATATCTTGGACTCTGTTGCTGTATTTAGGATTAAATGCAATAAACCACTTTCAGAGCCATGGCTGAATGATACTACCTGCTCTCAGATGCACATGTAGATGAGCTGAGAGAAGGCAGATGAAAGATAAGCTCCAAGTCTCCTTAGGAATTTTACAGGATTGCTTGTCAAAACACTAGAGAGCCGTTAAAACTGCTAAAATAGAGTTTATATCTAACCTTGTCTCCAATAACAGTCATAGGCCTCAGGTTCTTTTCAATGCTTTCAACTCTCTTATAAATCCTTGTGATACAGCTCGTACTGTGCCAACGTCCACACTCTGTGAAAACTTTCTTAAATTTTTTATCGACAGGATTTATGCTCTTGGGTCTTCATCTAATTCCCTTGCCCTGGACCCTTCTGTTCCCCCTATGTGCCCAGCTGTCTTCGATCCGTTTGAGTCTGTATCTTTCCCCTTATTATCAGAGGTAGTTCATCATCGGTAGCCTACAAATTGCCCCTTAGACAGTATTCCCTCTCGTCTACTAAAAGAATTGTTAATACTGTTGGGTCAGGTGTTCTTGTTTTGATAAATATCCCTCTTATTTCAGGGTGTGTTGCAGTTGCTTTTAAACATGCTGTAGTGCAGCCTTTTATCAAAAAGATAAATCTGGACCCTTCTGTTCTCTCTAACTTCAGGCCAATTTCTAAGTTACCTTTTCTGACTAAAGTTTTGGAGCAAGTAGTGTTTATCCAATTGCAAACATTTTTAGATAATCATGGCATTTATGAAAAGTTTCAGTCTGATTTTGAACCACACCATGGTACTGAAACAGATCTCTTAAGAGTTTTTAATGATCTTCTCTAAGCTGTTAATTCAGGGAACTCTCACTATTCTGATTCTTTTAGACCTAACTGTGGCCTTTGACACTGTGGCTCATGGGATCATTTTATCACATCTTGAACAGTGCATAGGCATCAAAGGTACCGCCCTCAAATGGTTTCAGTCATACCTGACAGATGGACATTTCTCGGTTCACCTAAGCAAATATTCCTCGACTGTGGCCCCAGTTACTTGTGGGGTCCCTCAAGGCTCAATTTTGGGCCCCATCCTCCTTTCATTGTATATGATGCCCTTGCGGTCAATTTCTAAGAAGCACATTCCTTTTCATCGTTTTGCTGATTATATACAAATGTATCTGCCTATGAAAACAAAAAGCAAAGATTTAGTGAAGCCTTTGTTGAACTGTTTAAAAGATGTCAAAACCTTGATGGATTTAAACTTTCTCAATCTTAATGGAAATAAGACTGAAATCGTTATGTTAGGATGACCTGATCTATTAGATGATTCTGATGGTACTCTTGGCCCTTTAGCTTCTTCCAGTTGATCTTATGTTAAGAATCTTGGTGTGACTTTTGACAGCGCCTTCAAATTTGATAAACAGATTAGTTCAGTTATCAAAACTAGCTTTTTTCAGTTAAGACTTTTAACCAAGGCAAAGCCCTATCACTCTCCCAAAGATTTCAAGACAGTTATTCATGTTTTTATTACCTGTCTTTTAGACTTTTGTAATTCTTTGTATGTGTGTGTAGAACAGCCATCTCTTCATCATCTACAGTTAGTACAAAATGCAGCCACTCATCTTCTAACTGGAAAAATAAAGTGTGATCACATAACACCAGTACTGGCCTCCCTCCACTGGCTTCCTGTCCATTTTAGGATTGATTTTAAGATTTCATTGCTTGTTTTTAAGGTTTTAAATGGGTTGGCGCCACACTATCTGGCAGAACTCCTGCATCATCATACTCGAGTCAGAACACTGAGGTCAACCAACCAGATGCTCTTGGATGTTCCGAGATCCAGGCACAAAAATAGAGGCAACTGAGTCTTTGCGGTGGCTGCCCCTAATCTCTGGAACAGTTTACCTATTCAGATAAAAACTGCTTGCAGTACTTTGGCACAGTGGTTAGCGCGGTCACCTCACAACAAGAAGGTTCTGGGTTCGAGCCCCGGAGTGGTCCAACCTTGGGGGTCATCCAGGGTCGTCCTCTGTGTGGAGTTTGCATGTTCTCCCCATGTCTGTGTGGGTTTCCTCCGGGGGCTCCGGTTTCCTCCCACAGCCCAAAGACATGTAAGTCAGGTGAATTGGCCATACTAAATTGTCCCTAGGTATGAATGTGTGTGTGTTTTATGTGTGTGTGTGTGTGTGTGTGTGTATGTGTGATGGCCTGGCGGCCTGTCCAGGGTGTCTCCCCGCCTGCCGCCCAATGACTGCTGGGATAGGCTCCAGCATCCCTGCGACCCTGAGAGCAGGATAAGCGGTTTGGGTAATGGATGGATGGATGGATAAAAACTGCTCAGAACTGATTTCACCTTCTATTGTGCCACAAATTATTTTATTGTTAATAGTAATAATAATAATTATTATTATTACTATTATTTATATTATTATTCATGGGCGGCACAGTGGCACATCGGTTAGCGTGGTTGCCTCACAGCAAGAAGGTCCTGGGTTCCAGCCCTGGAGTAATCCAACCTTGGTGGGTCATCCTGGGTCATCCTCTGTGTGGAGTTTGCATGTTCTCCCCGTGTCTGTGTGGGTTTCCTCCGGGGGCTCCGGTTTTCCTCCCACAGTCCAAAGACATGTAAGTGAGGTGAATTGGCTGTACTAAATTGTCCGTATGAATGATTGTGTGTGTGTGTGTGTGTGTGGGGGGGGGGGAGCTGTGATGGTCTGGCAGCCTGTCCAGGGTTTCTCCCCGCCTGCCGCCCAATGACTGCTGGGATAGGCTCCAGCATCCCCACGACACTGAGAGCAGGATAAGCAGTTCAGATAATGGATGGATGGATGGATTATTATTTATATTATTATGTATATTGTTTATTGTTTTCTTTTATTCTTATTTGTTATTTACTTTTCTTTTTGATTATTTGGTATTTTAAGCCTGTTCAGCATTTTGGTCAACTGTGGTGGTTTTAAATGTGCTATACAAATAGATTTTTGGCTTGACTTGACTTATCTAACAATATACATTTTCCTTTATGTTCATGAAAGCTGCAGATAAAGTTATAATCTAATCATGAATATATGATATCCAAATGATGACTGCATCTTTCGAACCCCCATGCCACAAACCCCAAAGCAAGATAGGAACCTACCAGTCTTGTATAAATTTTTAGAGGCTATTACTTACTAAAGGGATTACGATAGGGCAATATTCTGGTTCAAGTTCCTTGTAATGTGAAAATTTGCTTGGCAAATAAAAAACAGATTGTGAACCCTTAATGCAGCTGTTGCAGCTTTATAACCCAATTATAACTCAAAACCAGCTCCATTTTACGGAGTACAAAATACACTATAAACATTCTGATGCATCAAAGTACATTTGAAATTCGTGATTGTCTGTCAAACTGAGTCAGTCCTTGAATCAATTATTCTGTCAGTCACTATATAGAGAACATCTTCTCTGCCGTGACTTGGTTTTCTATGGCAAGGCTGTTCAATTTCATTTTGTTCAAATTAAAGAATGTCCTTTGAAAAACAGTTTATTGTTGCACATGTTTCCATTGTGTATTGGACTGCAACCAAATCATGCTCTCTCCGATCATTGTTTCCAGTGCATCCTGTTCCATGTGCTTTCCCTGTCGCATTTAATCAGGCCCATATTCAAATCAAGCAATTGACAGCTATCTCACTCCCTTTCCTTATTGGAGTCTCCCCCTGGTCACTGTCCTTATCTATGCTTCCTCCAGAGGAAATAACCACAACATCTCATAACAAAAAGAACTGATTGCAGACACAAAACTCCTTAAGGAAGACTGCATCTTTAATGTCCGGGTAACATGTCATAGGCAATAAGTGAACTACTCAGTTGTCTCCCCTCCCTCCAGCAGCCTGTGTTTGATGTTGTGGGGGGTGGGGGGTGGGATTGGGGTTGGTGGGCAGCAGTGAGGACAGTAGGAGGTGAATAGGGCAAAAGGGGAAGAGGTGCCTGCAGTGGGTTTTAAAGAGACCATGTTAAACAGCAGAGATTCCTGGAATGTTAAGATAGCTTTGACCGCCCCTGGGTTGTATAACTGGAGACCAGGCAGCCATGGGCAGGGCTTCATCCGTGACGTCATGGGAAGGAAAGGAGAGAGTTATAAAGTGGTGGTGACATAGCTCAGACACCTGCAGAAAAAGGAGGCCAGTGGCAAATAAAACACAGCTATAACTGTCCCTTGCAGTCCTGCAGATAATATAGAGCTCGTTTGGCTGTCATCCACTACAACATGTCTTCTCATACAGGCCTTCTGCTTATCATCACTGTCTGGGCTTCCATGGAAGGTGAGTCAGCTTGTTCATTTTTATGATAGAACAGATAAAAGCAATATGTGAGCACAATATAACTTGTTATATTATGTACACAGCATGTAACTGTATTTTGTTGAAATACTTACCTGTGTAATTTGTAAAAATTCATTGTGGATAAATTGTGCTTTACAGTATCTGATTGACACAATTGGTTCATGACTATTCAATCAATTTAAGGCGTTTCTCAGCTGAAAAAGGGGACAGAGTTTAATAAACACCTTGATAATAATAGTTTTTTTGTCTACAGAGCAATGTACACAATGACTCACTTTTGCACAGTAGCGTTAGTCTCCGTCAGCTATGCACAGAGCAGCAACAGTCATCCTTGCATGATGGTTGAGGCACATGTTTCAGCAAGTCTTTTTCTTAAAACCAGCCCTTGTCTAGTGAGTCCATAATATCAGACGTTTCCAGAGCCAGTTGCTCACCACCTTCATCAGTCATCATTTCATCTTAAAATTGTTCTTTTTTTCTATTCATCCAAGTTTTTTTTTAATTCAATTAATATTAAACATTGACATATGTATAGAATTGCTTTTCAAGGAAATCCAAGCCTAATCTTGCAGGAGCATGACAGCGTTTGCTCTTTAGTTGTGTAGACCATATATTTCAAACAAGAATAAGATGTCCATCTTTATTTTCTTTCTTAGCATATCAACCATTTGACTGGCCAGCAAAAATTCCATTATGACGTCAAAGAAGGTTGAATCGGTTCATCTGGATACAATGTTTATTGACAGATACGTTTCATCACTCAACTCAGTTGGGTGATAAAACGTATCTGTCAATAAACATTGTATCCAGATGAACTGATTCGCCCTTCTTTGGGTTTTTTACCTGGATTATTGAGCATGCACTAAGACATCTTTTATGACTTTGGCATGACTGTGCTCAAAGCAAACAAATTCTGCCATCCAGTGAATAAAGTCACTCAGTCACTGACCAAGAGCTCTCAGAGAAAACGAAAACGCTGTCTTGTGTGATAAATACTTGTACCCACTCTACAGAAGTCTTCAACTTATTTTAACACATCAATACTATAAATGATAGTGAGGGAGTTCACTTACTGAAAATTCTATGATGATGACAATGGGCTTTGACAGTATGTTTACCGGACTGGTTTGTACAGATAGCTGAGCAGTCTTTTGTCTCCAGGTTGGGGTTTCCCATTGACGAATGAGGAGAATCTGGAGGCCAGTGATCCGGTGGGCCCTGTGCACAGAGTGAGGACCAAGCGCTGTGCCTGTAGCAACCGACTGGACACTGAGTGTCATTACTTCTGCCATCTAGACATCATATGGATCAATACACCAAGGTGAGCGCTGACAAACACAACACACAGGTATATTCCTAGACCCACACAACCACAGATATCGAAACACAAATACATATGCACACACACACACATACATATACATACACATATGCATATATACAGTGCATGCATGCATCAGTGCAAACACACACACTCGGACAAAACACAGTTGTTATGATGACGCATGCAATCAATGGCATATGGTCCTATGAAATATATAGAGCATTAAGAAGGGAAAGTAAATATCAACTGTCCTACATGCAAAAAGCCATATAAATATCACAGTGATTGCAACAAACTAGCAATATCACCAAGCCCAGTTTCTGTGTGATTCATTTCATACTATCTATTGTTATTACGATGATTAATCTGGCAGTGATTGTACCAAAGAGCAAAGTCTAAAAATCTGTTGTCCCCCCCCCCCCATCAGAAAGCTGATTGATAATGGGTATCTCTCTTTCTCTGCTGCTCTCTCCACCTCTTCTTCTGTATTTACAGCAAGACAACAGTTTATGGCTTGGGCAGCCCTCTATCACGACGCCGCAGATCCACCGGCCGCTGTGCCTGCGCCAACCCTGACGATGACACCTGTACCAGCTTTTGCCGCCAAAGGTGAGTTCGGGAAAAGAACGTCTTGGAAACAACCAAAAACATGCACCAACTGCAGAATACCTTTACAAAGGTTCAAACGCAAGGGCACGAGGTGATACTGAGCACCGTTTTTGAGGGCAAGCATTCTTGTCCTTTATGAAGCACAAGGTGTGGTGCAGTGTCAGGGAGTAGTTCATTTCTCTCTGTTGCTATTATTAGCCGAAGATGTTGTTGTTGTGCACCTTAAGGCAAACCTGCCCTCTTTGGGAGTCATCATCAGCACAACGCAGCCAAAGCCTGAGGGAGTATAATAATCCCATACCAGTGCGTTAAATTAGGACAGCTTGTTTTGGCTGGGCCAAGAGGGCAGAGGAGTGAAGTATGCAGGAGTTTAAAAGCAAAGTCAGGGATTAATAGCTCCGAGAGATGACAGAGAAACAAATAATGTTACCACCTAGAGACGCTGACAGACTGACACACCACAAGGCAAACGTTGTGTTTAAACAGCGACATTATGTAGCTCATAGAAAAACTTCACTGGTATCAATAAAACGCTTAGTGAGTCAGTAAAGATAAGACCTTTGTAGGTTGCTGACTGTGCAAGAAAATATTACAGTGTTCTTTCTTGATGGGAATTTCTCTTATCAAGGCAATAGAAACATAATTTGAAGAATCATAAATCTGAATTTTTTATTTTATTTTTTTTTCATTTTAATGCCATTGGTTATCTGTATTGATTTTATGATTTTCTGTTTAGCCTTGAGATCGCTTCTCCAAAGAGCACCATGAGGAGACCTCGGATCAAGCTGTTCGATATCCTCAGGTAAGTTTTGAGGGAATTCCAATTTGCCTCGAGCGCTGACTGACTGAGTAACGCATAACCAGCGGCGGCTGTGTTAACCTGCTGGCTGTGGATATTTTCCAGCTATGTGCTTCATCGGGTCTTTTTTTTTCCTTTCACAGGGCTTTGAGCAGCCTAAACCCGGCTAGTTCAGGGAGAGAGGAGGGCCCTGTGGCCCGGGGGAAGGATGCACGCTAAACCGTGCAGCTCTCCAGGCCCGGAGAGCGAGAGGAGCGCGAGCACCTGAACAAAGGACACTCTTTTTGACAGAGAGGAGGAAAAACAAAGAGCCGCTAAAAGACGTGTCCCATACAGGAAGGCCACAGCGTCGCAAGGCTGTCTGTAGGCACCCTGGAATAGATGGGTGGAAAACATGACAGAGTTCTGCAGACAGGTCTGGAAACCAGATGTTGAGGATTAGCTTTGAGAAGGCCGACTATCACATTTGGAGACTGGTATGGCCGTGGTTTTTTGTTGACTCTGGCCCTTTGGTCTGCAGCAGTTGGCATGATAGTGTGTGTGTGTATGTGTGCATTGTCACTACACACTTCCTTATCTGACTGATTATCATCTACAAGAAGAATGTAGCAGGGGAAATAATGTACACAACTAGAAGTTTTGGCAGGATGTCTGATGTAATTGTTGTGTTCCAATTATTCTTTTGCAAAACTTGAGATGTTCTTTCTTTTGTGCGATAGTTCGACTGCTATGGATAATACAGTTTTACAACTTGAGATGACAAAGTCATTGGAGATCTACTGTACTTTTGATTTTTTTGGGATTATGATGCTTGTAAATCATTTACAATAGAAAAATTCATCCAATAGACTTAACATCAATGATTGACGGATTTTGATTAGAGCGCTTCTGCACTGGGTGTTAGTATGTAAAAAGTGGTGTCATAAAATGGGATAAATAAACTGAACTTCAAATCTAAATAATGCCAATCTTTGTCTCTTGTCTCATTCCCGTGCACAGTGGCAAACCACACCACATTTTTCAACCCTGAGTAAACACAATTCCGAGTTCAAATGGAGGTCAGTGATTAAAAAAAAGAAAAAAAGATCCAAGAACAGACGCCCAAATCAATGATAAATTAACCTGCCATTCAAAGGCAAGACAGCTCACGCTATTGTAAAGATCTGTGGCGTGCTGAAAAAGGATGCAAAGTTTTGTAACTTTCCTTAAATGAATGGGGGAGAGGAGGTGCCGCTCCGCACTGCAGGTACAAGGATGACCCGTCACCCCTTGTTCTTTCCCGATAGCTTGTACATACTCTCCGTTCAACCCTCCAACATGCAACCAGACAGACATGCTGTGGGCTGTAAAACCCAGTCATAATAACAGTGGGAATTTATCTCCATTGTAGTTTTCGTTTCACCGAATGAATCATAGTGGCAGCGAACTGACCTCACCGTGTAATAAGGCATCTGAGTTGCTCCGATGACTAACCCTGATCATTTTAAGCTGCTACTGTGGTTTTTATTGTGGGAAAGGACTATTGGAGGATCTTCTGCCCAATAAAACTCATTCCATTCCTAACATATTTCTTGGTTTACATCTCCTGGCAGGACGCCCTGTGGCCATGCTTTCTAGACAAGCCTGGGTACAGTCATGGGCCTACTTCAGTCAGTTTCAGGGATGGGCGGAATTACTAATTCGTCACTAGTCTACAATAGACTGACTGACAGTGTGGCCGCCTATCACACATATTCAGTCACACCTGACTCAATCCTGACATGTCCTTGTAAACACAATATTGAAACTAGACAATGCCTTCACAACAAGATCACCGAAACCAAAACGGCAAAGTGTAAAAGGTCATCAAAACAGACACAAACCTCACTGCTATTTTAAGATTTATGTCTTCTGCCAGTCTTAAAGTCATGCTTCATCTTTTCTAACTTACACACCTGAAACTCCCCCATTTCCTGCCTGGGTCACAAATTCTCACATCTGCAGCTTGTGCAGCGTGCAACTGCCAGGATTTTAAGTGGTGTAAAAGTTAGCTATAGAATTGATTCCCATAGTTCTTGTTTGTTTGTTTTTTTTTTGCTTTCCCCCCCTTTTTTCTCCAATTATATCCTGCCAATTACCCCACTCTTCCGAGCTGTCCTGGTCGCTGCTCCACCCCCTCTGCCGATCCGGGGAGGGCTGCAGACTACCACATGCCTCCTCCCATACATGTGGAGTCGCCAGCCACTTCTTTTCACCTGACACGTAGCACAAGGGAGGATCGCGCTATTCCCCCCAGTTCCCCGTCCCTCCTGAACAGGTGCCCCGAATGACCGGGGGAGGTGCTAGTGCAGTGACCAGGACACATACCCACATCCAACTTCCCACCCGCAGACGCGGCCAATTGTGTTTGTAGGGACCCCCGACCAAGCCGGAGGTAACATGGGGATTCGAACCGGTGTTGGTGGGCAATGTAATAGACCGCCATGCTACCCGGATGCCCCTGTTCTGCCAATCTTAAAGTCATGCTTCGTCTTTTCTAACTTGCACAACTGAAACTCTCTCATTTCCTGCCTGGGCCACAAATTCTCACATCTGCTGCTTGTGCAGCGTGCAACTGCCAGGAGTGGTGGAAAAGTTAGTGGTAGAATCGATTCCCATAGTTTACTAATCGCTTACAGACAATGTCATCTGACAGGCAGTTCCAACGTCTTGTCTATGGACAAAAGGTGATGCTCTTTTTGTAAATCAGGGGACCCGGACTGTGCATCGCCTGAGAACAAAGACTGACAAACTCGGCGTGTTATTTCATCACTCCTCTAAACTTGCTTTCATAGGCATGTATTTAGGCAAATTCCTCACTGTTGCTGCCAGCAGCAACATGTTTCTGATTCCTTTAATTCTTATGACGAACACAATGTACACTACGTAAAAGAAAAAGTTGAGTACTGTTTTCATCATACTCCAGGACATTTGCATGGGGCATGCTTAACACCTCTCGCACAATATATGTCACATTCTCTTTTCTATAATCTCTTTTAACTAGATCCAAACCAGGTTTGAATAGAGAGGTCCACTATGAAAAACAGGATACAGTTTCCACATTCCTGTCTGTCTACATACAGAAGGGATTAATAGCAGGATGTGGCAGGCTAGTTGCTGGTCAATCACAGGAAATGATATGAAGTAGTGGAGGGTAGATAATGGGGTGATTAATCTTAATCTGAGACATTTTATTCCTTGGTTGCCAAGTAGCACCTCAACAACAACAGAAAAAAAACAATCACTGCTATGCTGTACAAACCTTAATGAGCCAACGGGCCCTTTTACTCTCCACGTGAATATAATATGGAAAGTAAAAATTCTTTCGCCAATTTTAACACGGGAAAATGTGAACAATGCACCACCAGTCCAGAAAACAGCCATTTACAAAATACCTGGTGGTTTTGGATTTGGCACTCTCCTCCCTGGCATTACTCTGTCCATGGTGCTGGAACAGATGAGACATCAACCATCAACGTAAGATGCAGAGCCAAATACATGACCAAGCTCAGTAGTTTACTGCGAGCTTTTAGGTGTACCTCAAGTACCCCGTAAAAGCATTAATAATCTGCTCATCAAAATAAATCCAAATCAAGCGAACGTTTGGCCTACATCATGACAGCATAGTGGGTTTTCTTCCAAACACTAAGTTGTAACTTAGTGTATCAAGTAAAACTATGAATAGGAGTCCTAAGCCGGGGTCGCAAAAACGCTGTGCTTTCTGACACCAAGATTATACAAAATGCCAATAGCACCAGCAATAATATTAATAATGCTGATATTAGCAATACTGATCTTGCTAATGACTTAACAATCATTTTATCTCCGTAAGTGAAAATCTTTCCAACAAAATTAGCCAGCCACAGGGTGCCACTTTCAGTCAATATCTACAAAAAAAAAAAACCCATTTGAACTCATTTTTCTTGAAGCCAACTGACAAAAATGAAGTTTCTAAAATCATCATGACTATGAAAAGTTCACATACAGCTGGTGCAGATTAAATCTCTTGCAAAATTCTTAAAGCAATTGTGAACGAAATTGTGGAGCCACTTGTCTACTCTATTAACCTCTCATTACTTTGTGGGGTTGTGCCTAATATGGCAAAGATTGCTAGAATTGTTCCAGTCTTTAAATCTGGGGATAAAAATGATATGCACAACTACTGGCCACAATGTGCCTACAATATCCAAAGTACTAGAGATAGTTGTGTATAGCAGATTAAGTGACTGCCTAGAAAAATCTAATATTCTTGTTCCGTCTCAGTATGGCTTCAGGAAAAACAGCACCACATGCATAGCGATTTTGGAACTTCTTGAAAAAAATCAATGATGCTATTGATAAAGGAGACTGCGGCATTGGTATTTTTCTGGATTTGTCAAAGGCATTTGACACTATTGATTTTGAGATTCTTTTAAATAAATTGTATCATTATGGGGTCAGAGGTATAGCGCTTAACTGGTTTAGAAGCTATATCTATGGGAGAAAGCAAAATGTACTTATAAATGGCTACAAATCTTTATGTAAATCCATCAAGTATGGATTCCCCCAGGGTTCCATTTCAGGGCCGCTCCTCTTTATCCTGTATATAAATGACTTTGTAAATTCCTCTTACATTTACATAAAATATTGTTTGCTGATGATACAAATTTGTTCCTGTCACATAAGAGTCCAAATGATCTTCAAAAAATTGTAAATGAGGAGCTGGTGAAGGTGGACACTTAGTTCAGATGTAATAAATTATCCCTAAATATCAGCAAGACAAGCTACATTGTGTTCGGTTCCAACAAAAATCAAAATAATGCTGAGCATGTTTGTCTCAAAATTAATGGTCAGGATATTGAAAGAGTCAAATCCACATAATTCCTAGGGGTCCGTATTGACGAATCCTTAAATTTTACGTGTCATGTCGATGCTTTAACAAAAAAGATTATCTATATATGTTGGTCTGTTTTTAAGATAAGACCTTTTCTCCCACACGCAGCACTTCTTACATTGTACAAGTCTTTATTTGAGCCCCGTATTAATTACTGCAATGTTATTTGGTGCAACACTTTTCCCACTCATCTAAAAAAACTACAGATTCTGCAAAAGAAAGTTATACGTGCCATATCGTGGTCTGGGGTCTGTGCTCCCACGGACCCTCTTTTCCACAATTATTGTCTTTTAAGGCTTGCTGAATGTAAAGTTTTTCATAATGCTTGTTTGATGTACCATGTTATCTATGGGATCAATGACAGACTGTGTGGCCTCATTCACATTTGCCTCCCTCCGCATGCATTTAGCACCAGAAATAAGAACCTTATAGTGGGCAAGTGGCACAGGCTTAGATGCACGAGCCTTGGTGTGGCAGGTAAAGGCCCACAGGTGTGGAACAAGTTAAGTGACGATTTGAAAATGTCATCAACCATACATGTCTTTAAAAAGAAATTAAAACATAAATTAATTCAGAAATATACTGCTGACTGATAAACTAAAAACTTGCTAATCATAGGGCTAGGACTTTAGATTTATTTTTATTTTATTTTTCTTTGTAGGTTTTATTTCTTTTATTTTTCTTTCCTTTTATATCTGTTATTCTTTATGTAAATTACTTTGCTTAAAGTATGGGCCCCCATGCATAAGCTCTGCTGAGCTTCCTTGGGGTGTCCCTTTTCACACCATTTTGTGTATTATATATGTATAAATTGTGGGGGGGGGGTCATTTTTGTGTGAAATAAAGTTGAAAGTTGAAGTTGAAAGTAGGATGTAGACATGGCCAACTGTCTGGCTTAATTAGTTTTAACTTGACTGGGAAATGGAAAAGACAAACAGCTACTTTTGCATTCAATAAAAAATAAATGGTCAAAAATGTATACAACCAATCTTTGTGTGCCAAGTACCGCAGAGCAGAAGTCATTGACCAAGTCCGAATATTTTGCGCCAATTTCAAATAATTAACCAGTCTGGCAAAACATGAGTTTTACAAGGTGTGTGATGTCAGAGCAAGTCATTTTCTCTGCTCATTAATCTCAGCAAACGCAACGTCCACGTTCTGCCTATGGCACAGTAGGTCACGCAACGAAGGATGCTGTCACATCACAACTCACTGGGGCATTGCACAGACAACATGCCTCTAATCTCAGTGCTTTAAAAAACTATTGTTGCGCCGCTCTGGTGGCCGAGCGGAATAAACCGCCGTTCTTGCAACCCGCTCGTCATGTGGCTGGGAGGTTCGTAGCACACACACACACACACACACACACACACACACACACACACACACACAGACCCAGACTCGCCGTAACCGGTCACGGCCAGAGCGTCCACGGGGTAAGGCATTCATTAGGACACCCTTACCCGAGGGATAGTGGGTGTAGATCGGTGTAGATCGGTGTGGATCGGTGTACTGTTCGGGGACTCGTCGTTCTCCAGCGACCCCTCTGGCCCACCCGGGCGCCTGCAGCCAAGCAACTGACAGCATTCTCCCTACGCCTCCTTCGCGCCCTGAAGGTGATGCAATCCACGCGAGGCTTCAGCGTGTAAAACAGCGAGAGCAGCCGACACGAGTTTGAAGAAAGCTGGTGTTACGACTGTCTCCTTCCTGTGGAGACGTGAGCCAGGGGAGTTATTCGACAAGCGTTCCGGCCATATGCCATTGGGTTAATCGGGTGGGATAAGGGGAAAAACTAGAGATACATTTATAAAAAAGAAAAGAAAAACTATTGTTATGTACTGTCATGACTAGTTTATGGCAAGGCTTGAGTCCCTGAGCTATCCAGAATTCACGAGTCTGTCTGAGTACTAACCAAACCACCGTCCAGTCGACATCAGCTTCGATGCAGTGACATCCACAACAGGAAGGTCCACTTCCTCGACAACACAAACAAATAAACTCTCACATTTGCTCCTGGCCCCCATCTTAATCAGCCCACCTTTCTCCCATTGTCCTCGGTTTGGCTGCCATACAAACGACCCCTGTTACCCCAAGGAAGTCTCTTGAGGCCTTGCCGCACGCTCTTGAGTTGTGTCTGCAATTGTACCTTTTTGGCTCCATTTGTTGTTTCAATATACATGTAACGTGACTCCAGAGGGCATCTCTGGGGGACTGAGAGGTCTGCTGTATATAAGAAAGTAAGGGAGGAAAAGTTTGATACTTAAGAACAGCAAGTTTTATGGTCAAATTGATTTATATCAAATAGCATAATAAAGAAAACAATGCTATAATGGGGCAGCTTTATACTGTTTTTATTCAAATTAATGCGTATCGTATGGTTTATGTAAAAAAAATAAAAATATATATACACATACACACACACACACACACACACACACACACACACACACACACACACACACACACACACACACACACACACACACACAGACACTATATGGACACGCCTCTTAATCATTCAGACCCATTGCCACAGGTGTATAAAATCAAGCAGTTAGCAATGCAGTCTGCATTTACAAACATTTGTGAAAGAGTGGGTCGTTCTGAAGAGGTCAGTGAATTCAAGCATGGTACTGTCATGGGATGCCACCTTTGCAGTAAGTCAGTTCATGAAATGTCTTCCCTGCTAGATATTCCACGGTCAACTGTGAGTGGTATTATTGAAAAGTGGAAGCGTTTAGGAACAACAGCATCTCAGCCACGAAGTGGCAGACCACGTAAAGTCACACAGTGGGGTCAACGAGTGCAGAGGCACATAGTGCGTAAAAGTTGCCAACGCTCTGTTGACTCAATAACTGCAGCGTTCCAAACTTCCTCTGGCATTAACGTCAGCACAAAAACTGTGCGCCGGGAGCTTCATGGAATGGGTTTCCATGGCCAAGCAGCTGCATGCAAGCCTTACACACCAAGCACAATGCCAAGCGTCGGATGGAGTGGTGTAAAGCACGCTGCCACTGGACTCTGGAGCAGTGGAAATGTGTTTTTGTGTTTTGTGGAGTGATGAATCATGCTTCTCTGTCTGGCAGTCTAATGGATGAGCCTGGGTTTGGCAGATGCCAGGAAAACGTTACCTGCCTGACTGCACTGTGCCAACTGTATTGTTTGGTGGAGGAGGGATAATGGTATGGGCTTGTTTTTCAGGGGTTGGGCTCAGCCCCTTAGTTCCAGTGAAGGGAAATCTTAATGCTTCAGCATCCCAAAACATGTTGGACAATCCTATGCTCCCAACTTTGTGGGAACAGTTTGGGGGGAGGGCCCTTTACTGTTCTAGCATGACTGTGCCCCAGTGCACAAAGCAAGGTCCATTAAGACATGGTTTGGTGAGTTTGGTGTGGAAGAACTTGACTGGCCCACACCGAGCCCTGACCTCAACCCCATCGAACACCTTTGGGATGAACTAGAACGGGAATTGCAAGCCAGGTCTCCTTGTCCAACATCAGTGCCTGACCTCATAAATGCTCTTCTGGATGAATGGGCAAAACTTCCCACAGACACACCCCAAAATCTTGCGGAAAGCCGTCCCAGAAGAGTGGAAGCTGTTATAGCTGCAACAAAAAAAAAAAAAAGGGGGGGCCAACTCCATATGCTTATGGATTTAGAATGGGATGTCATAAAAGCTCATGTAGATGTAATGGCCAAGTGTCCCAATACTTTTTCCATATAGTGTATATATGCATGTTAGCTGGTATTCACAGATGCACTGAACTAAGGACTAAGCGTGTTCATAGAGTCTGTTTTCAACCAGGGCTTATCAAATAATCGGCTTAAGCAGTTAACATGTAAAAATTAAACATTTAGACAAACACCTGGAGAATTTAAATCACAAACAATTCCGAACAACAGTCTAGACACATGCATTTACAGAATGTATAGAGGCTTGGGCTAGATGGGAAAACAGATGTGCCCAAGGCCCCCATTGTCGCCAGCTTTTAATCCATTCTATGAATATCAATCACAGTGCGAGCCAATATTTAAGCTATACCCGAGGAAAAGGGTTCTGGAAACACTCCAAACACTGGTTATGTAACTGAAAGATATGTATACATTGTGTTCATGAGTCTGTGCCTCTGAAATACCAAAGAGAGCACTCTCCCACTCAGCCTTTAAGCAAAGCAGGCAGACCTCGACCCAAAATAGTCTGGATGAATGAATGCAGGTGCAGGATGAATACCATCTGGTTCTGATTTGAGATATATCATGCCTGGAGATTTTGGGGGAAAGCTGTGTGTGTGTGTGTGTGTGTGTGTGTGTGTGTGTGTGTGTGTGTGTGTGTGTGTGTGTGTGTGTGTGTGTGTGTGTGTGTGTGTGTGTGTGTGTGTGTGTGTTTTCCCATTAAGAGCTCACGATAGTCAGATACAATATGTTCCCCAAATTCCCAATGGATAGTTTTCTGATGTTGTGAATGACCATTGAAGGCTGTTGAAAGTTTCCTGCGTTGAGGGAGTATGGCTGAGTGGTGATCACATGCTTGGAATGCGAATCCTGAGTCATTAATATTGGGAGTACAATCTGTTGAAACAGTAATGACCCCACAACCCGACACATAAACTTTTGTATTGGCCCCTGTCGTGTATTTAGCCTGACATAATCACATTACATCAGATAGGCCTATAGTTCTTGCATATTTCACATACTCGGTACACTTTCAGTGACTTAGCTCTCCATGCTCAGATGTGCTGAACTTTTTGGGTCATGCATGTAAGGGATTATGCCCAATGAGGTGTCCATTATCAAGCATTAATGGACGGCCTCGAAGGGCATTATCCCGCTCATACCATGGTCACTTGCAAAAGTAATTAATTAATTAATTAATCAATTAATTAATTATTTAACACCATTAATTTATATTTTCATGAGTTTCGCTGTAAAAATCTAAAGTTTTTCGCAAGCCATAACCCGGTTTCCCTGGTGACGCCTGAGGGTTTGACTAATACCTGGAACAATCATTACAATCCCATGATGTTCTGATGCAATGGAAACGTTGTTCATACTCCAGTAAACAGGACAAACCTTAGCTACGACTTGGCAATGAGAAATATTTCTAGTCCGCTCCCCTCATAGAACCTTTTGCCTCAGCTATGAGTCAGAAAGCGAACGTTATGCAACAACATTGCATACGGTTGACGAACAATAAATATAATTTGACAGTATGTTTAATAGCAAGACTAGTCAGCTATCCACCCATGTCATTGTCCCCAAATCAATATCAAGATTTCCACAATCAAATGAATGATAAGCCAGGCGGCACAGTGGATCAGTGGTTGAGGCGGTTGCCTCATAGCAAGAAAGTCCTGGACTCGATCCCTGGGTTCGAGCAACCTTGGGGGTCATCCCGGGTCGTCCTCTGTGTGGAGTTTGCATGTTTTCCCCGTGTCTGCGTGGGTTTTCTCCAAGTGCCCCGGTTTCCTCCCACAGTCCAAAGACATGTAGGTCAGGTGAATCAGCAGTACTCAATTGTCCCTAGATGTGAATGTGTGTGTGTGTGTGTGTGTGTGTGTGTGTGTGTGTGTGTGTGTGTGTGTGTGTGTGTGTGTGTGTGTGTGTGTGTGTGTGTGTCAGCTCTTTGTGATGGCCTGGTGGCCTGTCCATGGTGTCTCCCCGCCTGCTGCCCAGTGACTGTTGGGACAGGCTCCAGCATCGCTGCGACCCTGAGTAGAATAAGCGGTTTGGAGAATGAATGGATGGATGGATGAATGATAAGCCACGTGTACTGTCGGCCACAGCCTGAAGTAGCGAGTTGAATAGTGAACGGGATGTGGGAAGCATCGTGCGTTTTCATGTTGTAGCCATGGGCTTATCAAAAATGTTGTTTTAAATAATACCCATTATAATACCTGTAATTCCATCTTGGCTTGTTGACATATTGCAATAACTTGTAAACCGAGGGTTTGACTGCGTCCCTGCTGCTATGGTTACTGATTTTAGCCAGCGTCACTGGAGCTACTTAGTAGGGCAGCCAGTCAGAATCGAGCATTCACCCAGACCATGGTATAAGTACAGGTATTGGTCTTGAGTGGTAGCAGCATGTACGTACTGACAAAACTGACTGGAATGGCTCAGCGAGACCAATATCAAGACAACAACGCCTAGCGGGCTGTTTACGTCAGCAGATAAAATCTATTAAATATGTGGCCATAAGCAAACAATTCATCCTGCTTCTCAGCTAATGAGGAACATGTAGAAGGTGAATGATAAGGACTGCTGTCTGCTATCGCACTAGTTCTGATGAAGTGAGACATTCAGAAATGAGAGTAGCTGCAAGAGCGTGCCGTACCACACACGAGCAAGTTGATCCTACAGCAAAACTATATTAATGCGACACAACCAGTGTGCGTCTGACGCTTCACCGCACATCACAATGCCTCTGTAACCCCAGGGCACAAGAACGTGTTTTCTCGGTCGTGTTCCAAAGTTATACCCACACTATGCTAACAATGTACGGTGTCCTCCGGTTGCTGTTGAGACTTTGACAATTGGGGTGTGACTGACATGGCGCAGAGCAAAGGGCAGAGGTTCATCTTGAGGAAGAACAAATAAAATCTGCGACTGTTTTATAAGCGCTTGGTAAATGAAAAATCATCATAGCAAAATCAGAATCAAAGAACGCTTTTCATCTCAGACTGCTTCTTATTGTCAGCGGTGAGCTGTTAAAAGGGAACGTCATGGTTGAATGGAAGATATAACTTAACTTTTGTAACTTTTGTTTTTTATTTTGTTTTTATTATTATTCAGTGGGTTTTATTTTCCATCATATGTTATGCATTCTATGTATTCTATTTTCATCTTTATTTTATCTTAATTTTATTATTATTTTTATTAAGATTATCAAGTGGGTTTTATTTTCCATTTTATTTCCCGTTAATTATGGCATTCTATGCCTGTTTTTATGTCCATTCTATGTCTATTTTTATGTGAAGCACCCGGCACATGTAATTTCTTTATTGTAGCGCACTTTGAGCTGTATTTCTTCTATGAAAGGTGCTATGCAAATAAAGTTTATTATTGTTGTTGTTGTGGTTAAACGTTTCAGAAGTCAAAATGTGAAAGGGCATTTATAGGTGCAGTTTGAAGCTGGGCATACCAAGTATGGTAAGGGCTTATGTACAATATTATGTAGTGTCTTTATGCCTGTGTAACCCATGATACAGATCAGAATCAGAATTATAATCCTTCAAATCCGCCATGTAAGTTTTCAAATACTGGGAATTTGAATTGATGTGCAGTTCATTGTGACACTAAGACCCAACACAAACTTGAAGAAAAGTTATATAAAAAGCAACAATGTACATAACATGTTAAAAGTAATACAACAATGTATATAAAGCAGATGTTCTATATTTATTACAATGCTAGAGATCTCTGTGTGTGCAAATACTAGCAAGACAAGTACAAGACAATGTCGATAAAGTCTACAGCATGCAGACAAGTAGATGCTATATCCAGATATGCCAAAGCTATTTTGATAAGCTTACATAAAATACAAATAATATTATACGTATAGTATAATGTGTTGCACTGCCTTGTATGCAAATCAAACTAAAACTAGTTAAATTTCAACTCGTCTTGGCAGATAGTGTTTACTCATTTCAGCAGGATCTTTATTAGTCAGTTATGGCAGTGGTTTTCAGATTGAGGTCCCTATAGCCAGGGGTCCGTGAAATAATGAGCTATAAATTATAAAATTGTGCTGTATCATTAAAAAAGTACATATCTACAGATGATATGTAGTTACACTACATGGACAAAAGTATTGGGACACACCTTTTAATCATTGAATTCAGGTGTTTCATTCAGACCCATTGCCACAGGTGTATAAAATCAAGCAGTTAGCCATGCAGTCTACGTTTACAAACGTTTGTGAAAGAATGGGTCGTTCTGAAGAGGTCTGTGAATTCAGGCAGGGTACTGTGATAGGATGCCATGCCGCCTTTGCAATAAGTCAGTTCGTGAAATGTCTTCCTTGCTAAATAGTCCACGGTCAACTGTAAGTGGTATTATTGAAAAGGAACAACAGCAACTCAGCTACGAAGTTGCAGACCACGTAAAGTCACACAGCGGGGTCAACGAGTGCAGAGGCGCATAGTGCGTAAAAGTCGCCAACGCTCTGTTGACTCAATAACTGCAGAGTTCCAAACTTCCTCTGGCATTAACATCAGCACAAAAACTGTGCGCCGGGAGCTTCATGGAATGGGTTTCCATGGCCAAGCAGCTGCATGCAAGCCTTACATCACCAAGCACAATGCCAAGCGTCGGATGGAGTGGTGTAAAGCACGCTGCCACTGGACTCTGGAGCAGTGGAAACGTGTTCTGTGGAGTGACGAATCACGTTTCTCTGTCTGGCAATCTGATGGACAAGTCTGGGTTTGCGGATGCAAGGAAAACGTTACCTGCCTGACTGCATTGTGCCAACTGTATTGCTTGGTGGAGGAGGGATAATGGTATGGGCTTGTTTTTCAGGGGTTGGGCTCGACCCCTTAGTTCCAGAGAAGGGAAATCTTAATGCTTCAGCATACCAAAACATTTTGGGCAGTTCTATGATTCCAACTTGGTGGGGACGGTTTGGGGGGGGGGGGGGGGCTTTTCTGTTCCAGCATGACTGTGCCCCAGTGCACAAAGCAAGGTCCATTAAGACATGGTTGGGTGAGTTTGGTGTGGAAGAACTTGACTGGCCCGCACAGAGCCCTGACCTCAACCCCATCGAACACCTTTGGGATGAACTAGAACGGAGATTGCGAGCCAGGTCTTCTCGTCCAACATCAGTGCCTGACCTCACAAATGCTCTTCTGGATGAATGGGCAAAACTTCCCACAGACACACCCCAAAATCTTGTGGAAAGCCTTCCCAGAAGACTGGAAGCTGTTATAGCTGCAAAAGGGGGACCAACTCCATATTAATGTCTATGGATTTAGAATGGGATGTCATAAAAGCTCATGTAGGTGTAATGGCCAAGTGTCCCAATGCTTTTGTCCGTGTAGTGTAGCTACACATTTGCGCCCATAAAACCAGCCTGCTGTGCCCATTACTGCCACCCGGTGGAAGTAAGTGGTATGTGTTTCTCTTTACTATGAAACAGGTCTGAAGTATTTAGGCTGAGAAGTTTAAGAAAACAAATAGCTCCAATAGCATCTAAGAATATAAATGGTAGGAAGCATATGCTTAACCTGTGTTATGATTATGAGGGGGTTCTTAGAAAATTTTCTCCCCTGTAAGGGGTCCCTGGCCCCCAAAGTTTGAGAACCCCTGAGTTAGAGAGCAATCATTCTAACCCATTACATCATTCATCTAATGCTTGGATTAAATTGAGCCTTAACGATCAATTAAGAAATAAACGTGTGTTATAAAACATTGAAAAGATTGAAAAATAAGTTATACATAATAACGTGTTTCCTCTTCTCACCCCAAACCTCCCCAAATTTACCAACATTTTTATCTGTAAATTAATACAACAATAAATGGCTCAGCCCCTGACTAGATTATAAAAAAATTCTCTTTAAGCAGAGTGTATTTTCTTTTTCAATAACAACACAAAACATAGCATTTTATAACTGGAAGGTTTTGCTGTGTTGGGTTAGTTTCGTTGATAACAATAGTTTTTATGTCGCACTGCACGCCTTTTCCACTCTTGATAAAAGTAAACGCCACATGCTATTACAAGCCTTTTAAGAGATAAAGTACCATGCCTGATGAATTTCATCATGGCAAATACCAACCTATTGTTTGACACAGGGCAATCTCAGGGCTATCTCAGGCATTGAGGAAATCATTGCAGGGAATTATGTCAGATAAGACATGGCTATGTTCGTCATTTGAGTTCATGGCACCATAAATCACAGCAAAAAAAAATATATAGAATTTGTCAGTAGCAGTATAACGTTTTTGTTATTGTTTTGACTTTTTAAAAGATTTGAAGTTTTTAGTTTTAAGCCCAAGGGGTTTCTGTGCCAACGTTTGTGTTTCCTTACTTACATTATGTGTGGTGATTATGTGACACTGCAGCTGATGTTTAAAATTGGCGACCTAATGAACGGCATATATTTAAAATATAAGCCATGCTTTTTTATGACAGATATAAACCTGTATTATTACATTGTAGTGACTTGCAGGTTAGATAGTCACCATGCGGGCCAGAAACGGTCCCTTTAAGACAGCGGGCGGGGTTAGCAAGGGGGGTAGACACGAGGCTGAGGTTTTGAGTATAATGAACTGCGTACTTGGAGTTAGGAGGAAATAAACGATCCTTCGGCTGTGTGCGCAAAAGGAGAAGTGGTCTCGTCTCCTTTCTTTCATCCTCCACATTGGTGACCCCGACGTGCGCCATGGAGAACGCAGCGAGCAGTGCAGCGGCAGTGGCTAACGCCGCCTCGCTCAAACTGCCCGACTTCTGCGGCAGCATGGCTCGCTCACATCGAAGCCCAGTTCGAGATTCGGAACATCACCGTGGATGAGACCAAGTACCACTACGTCGTGGCGGCACTCGGAACATCTACGGCGTCCCGGATATTGGGCCTGCTGCAAGCCCCGCCGCCCGCGGATAAGTACGGCACGATTAAGAGACACTTGCTGCAGGCTTCTGAGCCAGCAGAGGTGGCGCGGGCGGACTGGTTGTTTCCGCTGCAGGGCTTGGGACACGGCGAGCCATCGGAGCTAATGGACACGATGCTGAGTATGCTGGGTTCGTGCGACCCCGCCTTCCTTTTCGGCCAGCTGTTCCCCATCAGCTCCCCTCGCACGCCCGTGCTGCCTTGGCCAGCTCCAAGTTGTCCGCCACCTGCAACTTTCGGGAGTTGGCCGCGGAGGCTGACAGGATTTCTCTCGCCAGCCGACAGCAGCGTGCGGCCGCTCTGCTGCCTGCCCACGCTGTGCCACCACCGCCCGGCAGCAGGACTCAGGGGACTGTACATCTACCATGCTAGGTTTGGAACCAAAGCCAAGCAATGCCGTGCACCATGCACTTTCAGCAGGGCGGGGAAAGCCAGGGCCGGCGCTCAGTAGTAGCCCTGAGCATTGGCCAGGAAGGCAGGCTGCTGTTTATTCAGGACACCCTCTCCGGCCGGCGGTTGCTAGTTGATTCGGGCGCGCAGCGGAGCATCATGCCTGCGACACCACTGGACGCGATGGGCGGCGGATTCGCCCCCCCCCCCCCCGCTATGGATGCTGCTAACGGCACCCCCGTACGCACCTATGGCACGAGGTATGTGGAGATGGTTTTTGGTGGTCGGCGGTTCGGCTGGGACTTTGTAATGGCGAAGGTGTCCATTGCCCTCCTGGGTGCGGATTTCCTGCGCGCTTATGGGCTGTTGGTAGACGTTAAAAACCGCCGCTTGATTGATGCCGTCTCTTTCTGCTCCTACCCATGTACGCTGGGGGAGGCGGGTCCCATCGGCTTGTCCAACATGATTGCCACCGGGGGTGGATTTCAGCGTCTGCTCGCTGAGTTTCCGGACCTGACAACGCCCATCTTCTCATCAGCAGTCACCACCACGGGCCCCCCAGTCTACGCCCGTGCACGGCGCCTCGACCCAGCCAAGCTCGCCATCGCCAAGCAGGAGTTTGCCAACATGGAGCGCCTCGGCATCGTGCGCCGCTCCGACAGTCCTTGGGCCTCCCCCCTGCATAGGTCACGAAGGCTAACGATGGCTGGCGCCCATGTGGTGATTACCGCCGCCTCAACAATGCCACGACGCCAGACTGCTACCCCGTCCCGCACATTGAGGACTTCTCCATGCACTTGGTGGGGGCGGTCATCTTCTCCAAGGTGGACCTCGTGCGCGGATACCACGCGCGGATACCGTTTGGCCTGTTCGAGTTCCTGAGGATGCCGTTTGGGTTCAAGAGGGCTGCACAGACCTTTCAGCGTCTCATGGACTCTGTGCTAAGAGATATGCCGTTCCTGTTTGTTTACCTGGGCGACATTCTCGTGGCCAGTACGTCCGCAGCGGAGCACCTGGTCCACCTCCGGCAGCCGTTCAAACGGCTCAGCCAGCATGGGCTCGTCGTCAATCTGGCAAAGTGCCAGTTGGGCCTGCCAGCCATTGATTTCCTCAGGCACCGGGTTACAAAGGACGGAGCAACCCCCTTCGCGATAAGGTGGACGTCGTCGCCAGGTTCCCATGCCCGAACACAATGAAGTCCCTGCAGGAGTTCCTGGGCATGGTGAACTTTTACAACCGGTTCATTCCACGGGCGGCTCATCTCATGTGCCCCCTGTATGAGGCTCTGAAGGGTAAGGACCCCAAGGGCCCAGTGGACTGGTCGGAAGAGAGGAACCGGGCGTTTGAGGACACTAAGGCTGCGCTTGCTGACGCCGCCTTGTTGGCGCACCCATCACCAACTGCCCCAGTAGCACTCACCACGGATACCTCAGATTACGCCATGGGGGCAGTGTATTGGCAGTGGGTGGGTGAAGCCTGGCAGCTGCTTGCTTTGTTCAGCCGGCAGCAGTGAGAGGAAATGCAGTACCTTCGATCGGGAGCTTCTTGGCCTGTTTCTCACCATCTGCCGCTTCCGGTTCCTGCTGGAAGGCCGCCGGTTCTCTGTGTTTGTGGACCACAAGCCGCTGACATTCGCCATGGCCAAAGCCACAGAGCCGTGGTCTAGGCGCCAGCAGCATCAGCTCTCTTACATCTCAGAGTTCACCACTGACATCTGGCACGTTGCCAGCAAGGACAACTTCGTCGCCGACTGCCTCTCCCGGGTGATGTTGGTGGCCGTCCACTTGGGACTCGACTACGCAGCCATTGCTGCAGACCAGGCTGCTGACACAGAAGTGCAGGCCTACCAGACTGCTGACACCAGGCTGCAGTTGAAGGATGTGGTGTTGTTCGACAATGCCGGGGCCACACTTCTCTGTGACATCTCCACGGGTCAGCCCTGGCCCATGGTGCCCACAGGCTGGCGGTGACGGGTTTTCGACGCCATCCATGGCCTTTCACACCCAGGCATGAAGGCATCAATGAAGTTGGTGGGGGCCAAGTTCGTGTGGCATGGCCTCAGGAAGGACGTCAAGGACTGGGCAGGCACCGGCATGGCGTGTCAGCGCTCCAAGGTTCACCGCCACACCAAGGCACCCCTGGTGCTGTTCCCAGTGCCTGGGAGGCGTTTCAACCATGTCAATGTTGACTGAGTAGGAGCCCTTCCCTCCTCCCGTGTTTTCACTCATCTCCTTACCATAGTGGACAGGACCACTAGGTGGCCAGAGGCTATTCCGGTGTCAACCACCACGTCTGCTGAGGTGGCCTGGATATTCATCGGGTCCTGGGTAGCCCGGTTTGGCATGCCATCTGACCTCACTTCTGACCAGGGCCTGCAATTCACATCCAAGCTCTGGACTGCAGTCGCTGAAAGCCTAGGAATGAAGCTGCACCGCACCACAGCGTACAACCCGCAGGGCAACGGTTTATGTGAGCGGTTTCATCGCTCTATGAAGGCCGCTCTTCGGGCCAGCCTCACAGACAGTAGCTGGGTTGACCGGCTCCCATGGGTCATGCTTGGCCTGCGGACCGCCCCTAAGGAAGACCTCCAGTCCTCGTCGGCCAAGCTGGTTTACGGCCAGCCACTGCAGGTCCCGGGGGAATTTCTCCCAGACGGCGCGGCAACCTGGTCTGCTGCCCACCAACGGGCTGTGTTCCAGGACGCTGCCGGCGTTTTCACGCCAGTCCCAACTTCGTGGCACGGCCTCCCTAAGTCTTACATCCCCAAGGACCTGCAGTCGGCTGGGTACACCCCTGCGGCCCCCTTACGATGGCCCCTTCCATGTCCTGGCAGCAGGGGCTAAGAACTTTGTTGTGGATGTCGGTGGTAAGCAGGAGCGGGTTTCGCTGGACCACCTCAAGCCGGCTCACCTGGACTTGGACAGGCCGGTTCAACTGGCCCAGCCCCCTTGGCGTGGACGCCCCCCCTGCCCCTACACCTGTCAAGAGGAGCCGTTTTGGCCGCATTATTCGTCCCCCACCACGTTGATTTTTTTTTTGTCATGTGTAGTGACCTACTTGCAGGTGACGTATTCACCATGTGGGCCAGAGACGGTCCCTTTAAGACAGTGGGCGGGAGTTAGCAAGGGGTATTGTGGGAAGACACGATGCTGAGGTTTTTGGTATAATGAACTTTGGACTTAGAGTTAGTTGGAGGAAATAAACGACCCCACGGCTGTGTGGTCAAAGGATAAGTGGTCTCGTCTCCTTTCTTCCATCCTCCCCAATATTTTGTTTCATGGTTAACACCTTGAAATCTGTGCAGCAGAATGCTTACAATATATTGGCCACTAGATGGCCATATGTCTACCACTACTACTATTACTTCTACTACTACTACTATCAGCTGCTCCTGTTAGGGCTCGCCACAGCGGATCATCCGTTTCCATCTCTTCCTGTCCTCTGCATCTTCCTCTGTCACACCAGCCACCTGCATGTCCTCCGCATGTCCTCTCTCACCACAGCCATAAACCTCCTCTTTGGCCTTCCTCTTTTCCTCTTCCCTGGCAGCTCCATATTCAGCATCCTTCCCCCAATATACCCAGAATCTCTCCTCCACACATGTCCAAACCATCTCAATCTTGCCTCTCTTGCTTTGTCTCGAAACTGTCCAACCTGAACTGCCCCTCTAATATACTCGTTCCTAATCCTGTCCTTCGTCACTCCCAGTGAAAATCTTTGCATCTTCAACTCTGCCACCTCCAGCTCTACCTCCTGTCTTTTCATCAGTGCCACTGTCTCCAAACCATATAACATAGCTGGTCTCACAACCATCTTATAAACCTTCCCTTTCACTCTTGCTGGTACCCTTCTGTCACAAATCACTCCTGACACTCTTTTCCACCCACTCCACCCTGCCTGCACTCTCTTCTTCACCTCTCTTCTGCACTCCCCGTTACTTTGGACAGTTGATCCCAAGTATTTAAACTCATATGCCTTCGTTGCCTCTACTCCTTGCATCCTCACCATTCCACTGTCCTCCCTCTCATTCACACATGGGTATTCTGTCTCTCTCCTATTGACTTTCATTCCTCTTCTCTCCAGTGCATACCTCCATCTCTCCAGGCTCTCCTCAACCTGCTCCCTACTCTCACTACAGATCACAATGTCATCCGCGAACATCATAGTCCATGGGTACTCCTCCTGATCTCGTCCGTTAATCTGCCCATCACCACTGCAAACAAGAAAGGGCTCAGAGCCGATCCTTGATGTAATCCCACATCTACCTTGAACCCATCTGTCATTCCAACTACACACCTCACCACTGTCACAATTCCCTCATACATATCCTGCACCACTCTTCCATACTTCTCTGCAACTCCTGACTTCCTAATACAATACCACACCTCTACCATACACACGTCTACCACCTTTGCAATACTTGTAAAGTTTATGAGGGGAAAAGGTGATTGCTTGGTTGCCTAGAGATACTTTGAAAAGAATAAGGCCCCAAAGTTTCAGTGAAAATTATCCCCAAGCAACGTGCATCATACTAAAATATTTGTACAAAGGCCAAAGGATCTAAGGAAACAATCACAAACATACAGTAACTACAAACATTATAACACCTGCAAAGTCCTATATTGTATAGCCCCCAATGGTTATGTGATGTTTGTATCAAAATTGTTCAGTGGAAGGGCCAGTGATACTTTTATCACAAAAAACAGTGGTGTTGTCGACCACCTGATTCCAGGTGATCAAATTTTAGCTGATCATGGATTCCCCATCACAGATGTATTGCCTCCAGGAGTTACTCTGGCTCTTCTAGCATTTACACGTATGTGGTTGTAAAGAACTGTCTCAGCATGACGTTACAGAAACGCGTCGCTTAGCAAATGTCCGAATTCATGTTGAGCGTGCAATTTAAAGGTTGAAAGGCTTTAAAATGTTGAGTAATGTAATCCCTGGTACGGTAAAAAACGTTGCTGACATTGTAGGTATTTGTGCGGGGCTATGTAGCTGGCAACCTCAGTTAATTCGAAAGAAAACATGAAGAAGAAGCATCTGAAATGGATGAAGGTGAAGACATAGATGAGCAAGAAGGAGATTAATATGTATGGGACATTTCAGAGGACATTGAGGAAAACTATTAATGTTTTGGTGGTGACTATGATTGTGTACTCCATAAGTCCTTAGGAGAAAAGATGTGCACAAATTAGTCGTAGTTTTAATTCATTTTCCATTGTAGATTTGATCATTCTTGGAAAAGTACAGCAAAGCACTAACAAATGATGTTCAACTAAGCAACTTTGTTACAGATTTGTTCAACGTGAGGCATAAAAACTGATGTTATTCTGAGAATGCAAAAAAAGCAGTGACATTAATGTTTGTATAAAGCGCACAAAGACTTGGGGTATTAAAAAAATTACTGTTTCAGAACAGTAGAACTAAGGTTGTCAAACCAACAAGTCTGCTACATGTGAATGTAAAATGACAAGCTTTTGTGCTTGCAGTTAATTTATCATTGTAAAAACTAATTTTTCAAACACCATTTCAAGTGAATTTCGATGATTTTTTTAAGTCGACCCTCATTAAAGTCAGAAGAGAACTATTTGAGTCCACAAACTTTCATTACTCCACATGCTATTCTGGTAGCTGTTGCTGGTAGCAGATGCTCAGAGCAAACCTTTTTCAGGTGGCAGATTTTCTCCATTGTCCACTCTTGGTTGTATGGCACATCCATGATAATGTGTTCATTTGGGGACCATACCAGGAACTCACAACTTGTTTTGTTTACACAAGTAGTGGCCTAATCCTGATGCAGTTTCTCTAAGAACATATCTTAGGGAATATGTTCTTAGGGAAACTGTTTTAGTGTTGTCGTGTGGAGTGCGGGGAGGTGTGTCGAAGGTGTCTGGCTGGGAGAGCGGTGTTGGATCGACTGAGGGAGCTTGGTCTGCTGTGTCCGGTGGGCCCAGGGACCACGGCCCTGCCTGGAGCTGCACCCGAAGAGGAAGCACCGAGGGTGGGCGGTGCGCCCTCGACAGCGGTGCAGGCTAAGCTAACTGCTAGCCTATGCAGACCAGCAGTTCCGACAGTCATCCTGGCTGGCGTTCGCTCTCTGGACAGTGATTTTAAAAAAAAAAGGTTGTTTTTTTTGGACTGTGTTGCACTGAGTGGACTGTGTTGCGTGATGCTGTTTTTTGCTTTGTTCTCTTGTTTTTGTATGTTTTTGGTGGTGTCGTTTTTTTGAAGTTTTGGACGAGTGTTCTTATCCTTTGTGTCGCACTGCTGTAGGCTGGGTGAAACGAAAATTCGTTTCTTTTGTGTACGCAAGTACGCGAAAGAAATGACAATAAATTGTTCCTGATTCCTGATCCTGATTGATATCTTCCATTTATGTTTTACATATTTGTTTGATTCAATCATTTTTAGCAGACTGTCATCGTGTGCCTCAAGCTTCTTCGGTGTAAGACACTTAATCTGAAGGATGGTATCTGTGTCAGTGATTACATCAAGGCTAGCACCGAGCCAGTTTTCTTTCTCATGCATGAGACATGTAGTCTCCACTGTTTGCCCTGTGGTCTCCTCAAAACATTTTCTAGCCAAAGGCTCAGATGTTTAACCGTACCTAGGGGCTGTGCTTCCAGCAAACTTGCAGTTCAGTTTTCTTTCCACCCAGTTTCTTGGGTCTGCTTGTTTTGGCACTTGAGATGCATCGCTGCTGGTTATTCTAATTTTTCTCTGGTCTAGCCAAAATTGATAATTCTGCCCCTTTGCTTTTGTTTCTATTTGCTCTCATCTTTCCTATATTTGACATCTTTCCAAAACTACATGCCAGAGTTCACATTTGTGTTCAGCACACTGTGCATGACCTTTGGGAAGTTCATTAATATTTGCATTGTTCTGTGGCCGTGCAGTCAACACATGATGTAAAATGGTTCCAGGTATCATGGCTAAAGCAGCCATCTCAGGGGATGAAAAGTGTTGAATGACATCTGTATCCGTCTCGAATGCTGTAGCTGTACCCTTGTACATTTCCAAGGTCCATGGTCTGGCCCTTGAATGTTCTCAACTGTGTCTGGAACTCTATTCTTCCAGCTGGACTGGTTCCAGGCACACACTTTTGTCAGTGCACGCCATCCCTGTGAAGCCTTAGGTCACAGCATCTTTCACCTTGTGAAGTAGTG
Organism: Lampris incognitus; assembly: GCF_029633865.1. Classification (NCBI taxonomy): domain Eukaryota; kingdom Metazoa; phylum Chordata; class Actinopteri; order Lampriformes; family Lampridae; genus Lampris; species Lampris incognitus. Next base: position 14,404,112 of record NC_079219.1, read on the forward strand.
CCGCTGTATGACTGCAACACTTCCCTCTGTTGGCCATACAGTCAAAGTTCACACCTACAACTGTAGCCATCCTTCCTCTGCAGAGTTAATTCAACATTAAGCTAGTGGTTAATAGACTGTGAGCATTGGACAGGTCTTTTTAGAATGCCGTGCTCATCATCTAGTAGAGTGTCTGGCTAATTCTGTTTTTTTTGGGGTTTTTTTTGTTTTTTTTTCATTGTTCTTTCCATGACACCGAGTGGATTTTTTGGTTGTACGTAGCCTTTAGATCTGTTTGTTCTTGGTACATGACATTAGGATGTGTTTTTCTTGTTCTTTTTTTTTCTTTTTCTTTTTGCTTTCTCGTGTGTTTTTGATGTGTTTTTTTTTCTTTTTTCTCTTATTGTTCACAGTAGTTGAGTTCGCATTGTGCAACACAACTTGCATTGAATTTGAACTACACAGTACAGTGGGAATTGAGTTTAAAATGTATAGTAGCTGAATTAACTTAAGCATAAGTGAGAAGGGGTAGGAAAAATATTAAGTGTATACTTCCTCCTACTCCTTTTCCAACAAATAATCCGTAACAAATAATTTGATGTATATGGAGATTTGTTCGCTGAGTTTGATGTGTGGATTTGTCGATCACTTCAAATTATTGACAGTGGTTTATCTGTGTGTTATATCCTGCTGATTTACATGTTCGAAATAAATCATCATTCATTCATTCATTCATTCATTCATTCATTCATTCATTCATTCATTCATTCACTCATTCATTCATTCATTCATTCTCATTTCCAATTTCGCTCTCTGTCTCTGATGCAATTTCTGCCCTTACGAAAACATCCCAAGGACTGGGCAAGACTCCTACCAAGGTTCTCATCAATACAAGGACTTTAGTTAGATCCATTGTGCGCCTTTTTCCTTCTTCTTCTCCTTCTTTTTGATTTTTCTTTTTTTGATTTTGATTTTGATATATTCTATTGATCCCCGTAGGGAAATTATGCTCTGCATTTAACCCATCTTAGCTGTGTAGCTAGGAGCAGTGGGCAGCCACCATGCAGCACGCGGGGACCAACTCCAGCTCGCCTTGCCATGCCTCAGTCAGGGGCACAGACAGGAGTATTAACCCTAACATGCATGTCTGTTGATGGTGGGGGAAACTGGAGCACCTGGAGAAAACCCACTGCAGACACAGGTAGAACAGGCAAACTCCACACAGAGGACGACCTGAGATGACCCCCAAGGTTGGACAACCCCGGGGTTCAGAATCAGAATCAGAATACTTTATTCATCCCGAGGGGAAATTGGGTTCTATTACAGACACTCACACTCTAATAACTAAAAACTAACAAGATACAAGATAAGAAAATAGAAACAAATAGAAACAAGAAAAACAGAAACAAATAGAAATAGAACAAATAGAAATAAGGACAAAATATAGCAACAAGCATGGTACACATAACACCCTATCTACACTGCACTACCGCAGCACAAAACAAGCAGCACAAACAAATCCCGACAGGGCCAGTCCAATGACCATTAACTCCGAGTGTCTGACAGTCTGAGTCTGAGGGAGGAGTTGTAAAGTTTGATGGCCCCACACAGGCAGGAATGACCTCCTGTGGCGCTCTGTGGTGCTTTCCAGCAGAATGAGTCTATTACTGAACCCAGGACCTTCTTACAGTGAGGCGACAGCACTAACCACTGCGTCAGTGTTGTTGTTGTTGTCTTCTTCTTCTTCTTCTTCTTCTTCTTCTTCTTCTAGTTCTGCTGTGTATACTGATACCCTGTTTGAAATTCTCTTACCAACTCCTTTGTCATATTCTGAAATATATATATGCCAACTCCTACATGCTCATTATTTGAGTCTTCCTCTACTTCTTCTTCTTTCAGCTTGTTCCCTGTTTCCCAGGGGTCGCCACAGCGGATTTGATAGTTTCCATCGGTACCCTGTGAGGGCACAGCACCGATGGCGGTCTTGTCAATCCGTATAATGATTTGGCAAAATTTTATGTCGGCTGCCCTTCCTGACACAACCACTAACCCTATGGACCCATGCTCATTATTTGAGTAAAACAGTTTATATGTCCAGGGAGAGGGTAAAGGTCAAGTGTAGATCTGGGCCTTGCTGTCATGACTGCCACTCACACACAAACCTCAGACTGGGCACATGAGCGCACACACACACACGACACACACACACACACACACACACACACACACACACACACACACACACACACACACACACACACACACACACACACACGTCATTATAGTGGTTGAAATATAAAATATTCAGTACTTACACATCATCATTTTATCCTAGAAAACAAAACAGGGGGACAGCGAGTTATGGAGTTGATCATGCTCTCTACAACAGCACACATCTTGTAACTCTTCTCCATCTCTAACATTTCCATTCCACAGCATGCGAGCGTCCTGCTTCAAGAGCTTTCATAGGCGCCTCGGGATTTGGATGTTTACCACCCCATTTTCAGAACTATTCCATTTTATTTTATTCTATTTCATTTTATCTAATTGCTGGATTCATTTTCTATTCTACTGTTAGATTCACCGTTATTATCCTGTATTTATCTAATTGTTGGCGTCGCTCGAGCTAGGAATTTCACTATACGTTATACCGTGTGTGATTGTGTATGTGACAATAAAACATGAATTGATTTGATTTGATTTGAATATCGAACATGGCTCCTACACAAATGGTAAGTTGCTATAGTTCACATTCAACATGAATTATGCACTAACAGTATTAAGTGCTTTAAAATTGAAATGAAATCATTTGTGAAAATGATTTTCTGAGTAATTTCGGATAATAACATTCCACCATATTTAGTACTACAGCCTCTCCATCTCGCCACCAGCCTCGCCATTCCTATATTTTACAGGATTTTTATAAACAGAAATTGTGTCCGTGTCTAACTGTATCTTCAAACATCTTCAACCCTTTAAGTGGCATTGGCATTCAGTTTTTGGATGCTACAGATATAACTGACAATTACATACCTTGTTGCTTTTTTGGATCCTTTATGGATAGTTGGCTTGCTAGGTTATCAAAGTTAGTCTCCCATGCTTTCACATGTCAGCTCTTCAACAGAAAAATAAGTCAAGTAATTAGCCACCTTCAGTTATACTTTCTTTTTACTGTGATCATCCACATTTATCGTATCACTTGTCAGTGATGCACTGCCTAACAAACAATGTGTGTAATGACTGAATTAACCAGGGAACAACTTTGCTAGATACAAGCTAGCCACGTTATCTCGTGCTTGGGATACACTGAAAATGAATGGGTTTCAACGCTGGAACCATACACTGTTTGGAACTATTGGTCGGCCCACAACACGCATTACGTCAGTATTCTCCAATTACAACAGAGGTCTATGAGAGTGTCGCAACTCTCTTTCAACGGGTCTGGGTTGGACTGAAACAGGTACTCTTAACCAGCTGCCTGTCTTCTGGATTGTTACTGCCTCCTTTTAAGAGTAACTAAACTCCAGACCTTTTTTTTATTTTAGTTTGCTGACATCTACAGGTTAAAAACCATTTAAAGGTTTAAAACATGGCAGGCTGATACTCTGTGATGTAAACATAGCAAGGAAAACACAACTGTAGCTAATAAAATTATTCATGGGTCTGTTTGATTTAGGTGTGTCAGCACATCTATCAGCACTGACCTACAGACAGACAGAGCCAGCATTAACAAATGCCAATAGTACATTAATGCTGGTTCTTTGGCACACCTGAATCGAACAGACCCATTTTTAATGTAAATGACCCAGGGTTAATTTTAATGACCTGGGACTAAACACTTCCATCTGTGGTTGGATCTTGGACTTCCTGATGGGAAGAGCCCAGGTGGTGAGAATCTGCAACCACAACTTCCCCACACTGACTTGAATATGGGTGCCCCCCAGGGCTGTGTAATTAGCCCCCTCCTGAACCCCCTGTTCACCCACGATTGTGCTACACAAAAGCTCAAACTCCATCACGGAGTTTGCTGATGACACAATGATCCTGGGTTTCATCACAAAACGGTGGCGAGACGGCCTACAGGAAGGAGATCAGAACAGGATGGTGCCAGGACAACAACATGTCCATTATGCTCAACAAGCTTAAGGAGCTGATTGTGGACTACAGGAAGCAGCAGTGGGGTGGGCACACCCCAATATATATGGACAAGAGCTGAACTGGAAAGAGACAGCTGCTTTAAGTTCCTCTGTGTGCACATCACAGAAGATGTAACGCGGACTTTACGTACCAACACTGGTAAAATCGGCCCACCAGCGCATCTACTTCCTGAGGAGACTAAAGAAGTTTGGAGTGGCTCCTAACATCCTCACAAACTTTTACAGATGCATTATAGACAGCATCCTGACTGGTTTCATTACTGTATGGTATGGCAGCTACTCCGCCTGCTACTATAAGGCTCTCCAGAAAGTGAGGACAGACAAGAACACCATTGGCAGTGAGTGAGCTACCAACCTTACAGAACACTTTCCACACAAGAAAGCCTTAAGATGGCTCATAAAATCATAATGGACCTCAGCCGCTTACCATACAGACTCTTTTCCTTGTTGCTGTCTGGCAGGCAAAACTGGAACATCTGGTGCTAGACCTGTAGACTTATGAACAGTTTCTACATCCGCTCCATCAGGCTATTGAACAGTTAATAATATGACTATACCATGTCTCTATTCCTACATGTATCTACTGCTACCTTGCACCATACTGCTGCTGGTGTTGACTGCGCTCATTAGATTTTGCACTGTATTGCATTGAGATCTCCCTGTAGATCTGCACTGTATTGCATTCTGCACTGGGAATGGAACATAGCTTTTCAGCCCTGTAAACCCTCTAAATCACTGATCTTTGTAAATAACTTTATCTTTATTATTGCCTTACTTCAATACTTTTATCTTCTATTAATGCCTTTTTATTAATGTTATTACTTACTTGTCCAAACGTGGCTGATCTGTCCCCTCATCACAAGCGTTTCATTGTTAAGAATGACTCAGATATTTGCCCCAAATGTGAACTCCGACTGTTATTAGCTGTAGCTGTTCATCCTGTTTTGCTAACGTCACAGAGCACTAAGACCAGCCTGGTATGTTTTAAACCTTTAGATGGTTTTTAACCTATAGATGTAAGAAAACTCACTAAGATTATATAAGGTTTAGTTACTTGTTAAAAGCTCAATTACTGTGGCAGTCCACTAAAAGCCAAGTATCAATATGACAATATGATTTCAAGATGACAATAGACCTGTCATCCTCACCTCAATGGTCATGAAGACCTTCGAAAGACCCGCACCTCGCAGCCCACCTCAAAGCCATCACTCACACCCACAGGTCCACAGACTCAGGCTACAGGGCCACATGGACTTGCATTTTACCTGGTAAAATCTAAACAGTCCTGGAACCAAAGCAAAATCTCTATTTATTGATTTAAACTCTGCCTTTATTAATTTGAGGGCTATATCGGGGTATGTTGGTTAGCACTGTTGCCTTACAGGGAGAGGGATGTTGTTTCAGCCAAACCCTTCTGTGTGGACTTTATGTTTACTTGTTTTTGTTTGGGTTTCTTCTAGAAGCCCAGTTTTCCCCCCCTCAATTTTCTCCCCAATTTTATCTGGCCAATTACCCCACTCTTCCAAGCCATCCCGGTCGCTGCTCCACACCCTCCGCTGATCGGGGGAGGGCTGCAGACTGTCACATGCTTCTTCTGATACACGTGGCGTCGCCAGCCGCTTCTTCTCACCTGACAGAGAGGAGTTTCACCAGAGGGATGTAGCGTGTGGGAGGATCACGCTATTCCCCCCCAGTTCCCCCTCTGCCCTGAACAGGCGCCCTGACCGATCAGAGGAGGCGCTAGTGCAGCGGCCAGGACACATACTCACATCTGGCTTCCCACCTGCAGACACGGCCAGTTGTGTCTGTAGGGATGCCCGACCAAGCCGTCGGTAACACGGGGATTCGAACCGCCGTCCCCGTGTTGGTAGGCAACAGAATAGACCACTACACTACCCGGACATGCATCTTTTAGATGAATTTGAAATCTTGTGTTTTGGTCCTCTGATAGACTGGCAACCTGTCTAGGGTGTCTTTCTGCCTTCTGCTTAAAGTATGCTGCGATTGGCTCCTGCCTCCCTGTCGCCTTGAAAAGGAGTAAGCATGTAAATAGATATGGATTAATCAATGCAACACCATCACACTAGAGGTCGAACAAGCTAAACTTCCCAAGATGACCATGTATGATCCCATCTGTCAGTGAATCACTGGCTTTCGGACATACAGTTAACAGCAATGTATAACTGGGCAAATACACATTGGACACGCAAACCCTCAGCATAGGGTTGCATGCTCTAAAATTATACAGTCAAATCTCCAAGACTGCACTTAAGGAACCCTCTGTAAACCTCCTCAAATGTTTGTTTGGACAATACAATGCTTGTGGGCCTCATTAGAGTCAGCATTCAGACACAAGGTCGAGCAGCTGGTGTCCTCATGCAATCTGGAGACGTGATAATGGTGGAGGTGATTTTGGATTTCAGCCCCCCACTCTGTTTCTCCATAAGATCAGCAGCCCAATAGCTCCCACCGTGGAGTCATTCAAGTTCCTACATATCCCAGGACTTTAAGTAGAAGTAGAACATTGACTCCCTCACTGAAGCTGTAAGGCTCGGCAGAGGATGTACTTCCTCTAAAGGAATTCAGTGTACAATAGACTATAAAGACCAAATTCTACCGTCATCACCGAGTCATTCCTCTCCCCTTCTATTACTTTGCAGTTTGTGTCAACCACAACACAGCACAAGACTAGACTATGATCATTTACTTGTTTCTTTTACTCTATCTCAGGTAGTTTTTTTATTTCCTTTGCCATGTTTCATACACTAAATACTCTGTGAATTAATGACCTGTATACATATCTGTTCATGGTTTTTGTTTGCTGGCACCCTTGGTTCTTATCGTACCATCTCTCATGCTGAGACCATGTAGTACATACTGTGTAGAGGAGACCCTTTCTCTTTTTTCCCCCCTTCAAATTTCTCAGTTCTCACTCACATCATTTTTAATATTAACGTCAGTTTCACTATTTTGGCGTTGAGTTACGTGAAATAGAAATTCCTTGCATATGCAGATTTACTTGTCAATCTTTTAACTCTTAATTCTACCACTGTTTGACCATCTATCATGTTTCAATAGCTGCTAAATGTGCAGCCAACCATATGTTCACGTATGCTGTTATGACAGACGGTTGAGTTTAATATGTTATAGTTTACCTGACGGCATAAAAGGCAATGGTGAGAAAATATAACGGTATGCGACCCTAGACGAGTGTGTCGCAGTGCCTAGTGGGTATTGAAGTCAAACAAAACAAGGACCGGTTCTGTTCGCTCCGATCAATGCGCGGCTGCAGTTTCCGCTAAAAAACTACAAGTACCGAAATGCACTACCAACGGTTTCCGGTAAGTGCCTAAAAGTTTGGACCGGGGATGGGGGAAAAAGTGTTGGGATGAGAGGATGACTGGGCTGCTAATTTTAATCGGCTGTTACTATTTTCAATGCAGGTAGTGGAGGAGGGCAAACCCAGAGTCAGGAGGAGAAGAGGCACGCGAGCGCGTCCGCGTGGGAGCGGAGAGACTAGGTGATGCAATGGAAGACAGATTTCACTGTAGACAATGAAAGTTGTCTCCCAACTTCTTTGAGAGACGCACGGTTTCACTAACCAGAAATGGCACGGTATTGATCACTTGCACAGCCGCGGCGTTAAGGTTTTTGTTGTAGCCCAGCGTCACTACAGCCGGGGTTGTTTTTTTTTTTGAATTATTATTTATTTTTACCGCTGGAAGCCGCTGCTGGTGGTATTGTTCGCGTCCTGAAACTCCATTTTTCCCCACTGATGCTCTCCACAGACGTCCGGAGAAGGCAGACACAAAGGATACGCGTGATCTGCTTGCAGGTTTTTCCTCTCCTTTTGAGCATGGGTCTGTTTGCAGGGCGGAACAACAGCTCTGCTTTCTGGCTGTAGAAATACTCAAACGTTTCCTTTACGAAGCATCACGTAAAAAAAAAAATCAATCATCACAAGATGCACGTATTGCACATATGGTCTTTGCTGACTAGATGTCAGTGTGCATGGCAAGCCCATTGGGCAGCGTTGCTGTTATTAATTTGTAGCATAATTTCTTTTTTTTTATCGTCGAAGTTTATTCGGTGAAGAATACACACACGGGGGGGAGGGGGGGTCATTACGAACGCATCATGTGTTAAGGGGCAATGTTTCATGTAGCATATTAATAGGTTATGGTTGTGATAAAGGTGTTGCCAAACGTTGCCCTCTAGCGGAAACTGTAGCTTACTGCAACATTGTGTGTAACCCCCCCCCCCGGAACACACACACACACACACACACACACACCATCCCAAATCTCGACTGGCGCGAAATACACACGAAGAGAGAGGGTGAATGAGGGGACGTCTACACACCGCTGTCATGTCTCTTGTTTCTTCTTCCGGTGGATTTATTAGCCGTTGCATTCAATATTTGTGAGACGTTTTTTTTTGTTTTTGTTTTGTTTTTATTTTTTTTTTGTTTTTTTGAGGCGATAGGTTAAGATGATCTCCCAGGTAAATTTTTTTCGTTTATCGACACGGTTATTTCCTTTAAGTGATACGGGAGGAAGATCCCGTCGCTCCGTTTACGTCTAATTAGGGCCGTGAATTATGCTTCGAGGGCAAACATGGAAGGCGTTGTATACTCGCCTGTTCGTCTCTTTAAGAAAATGCTCTTTATATATATGTATATATATACATATATACATACATGCATACATACATACGTGTGTATGTGTGTGTGTATGAACAGTAGTTTGTGTGATCATAGCTTGCATTAATTGGAGATGGAGTAGCTGTTATTGCTAAATGCTCTTCCCAGTTTCGTTTTCAGCTTTCATTCCATTTATCCTGACGAGGGGGACTTGATTTTTTCAAGGGCATGAAGGTTTATTTGTAAAGGCTACATACAGCAAGTGTGGTTGATAGGGTGGAAATGCTCATTTATTGAGATGGGTTGCATCAAACCAAGGATAACGAACCTCTCACAGTGGTTATTTATGGGAGATCTGACATTTTATTCTGGGTGAAGGGTAGTGTTTTCAACACGGTGTGAAAAGATTGTGTGTGTGTGTGTGTGTGTGCGCGCGCATGTAAACCGCTCTTAATTACAACGATCTTGCAGGTACGGTGTTTATTTTCATTGCATACTCTGGGATGTGGTCATACAAACCCCGTGGATAGAACGTTTCTTCCTGGTTTCTTTGATCCTTGTGTCCCCTCTGTGCCTCTCACACAACTTTTTTTTTTAATCTCTTTCCTGAATCTGCATTTCTTCTGATTCTGTTAATCTCACTTAAGGAAGCTTAAGAACTTTTGAAGGCAATATGCTGTTCAGAGAAACTGCTGCGTCAGTGCTCTTCTAGCTCTTTCCTCTTCCTATTGAAAGTCCTGTAATAGGCCATTAAGAACCAGCTGAGACGGTTAAGCCATCCGCTAGGCCTGATTCAGTTAGACAACAGATGAGACTGATCTCTGCCTGAGAGTCCACTATAACTGAGTTGATGTCTCTACTCGCACCCCATCACTATTCCACCCCAATCCTCACTTTTCAGACTTGCTCCATTGGCAAGGGGACAGACGCCGACAGCTTGGCTTCAAATTGTAAAACCTCAGACGTACGTGTGATCAACACAGTGATAGGCATTACGTGCATGACATCTTATTTCTTTCTTCATTTTTAACAAATACGCAGTGTCGAAGGACAGTGAGATGCCAAGGTCCAGCGTTCTGTAGCACATTCTTGCAGAGGCACTGAAGAAATAAAAGTTTTGCAAAGGAGACAAGCATTTTGGGCTCCTTGTAAAAGTGGGCCATTGGTCCCTGCGGTGAGTGATGCTTTTCTGGGGCAGGCTTGGCAATGACGCTTAACCAGCCCGGATTGGGAACACACACCCCAGTCCATCCATTTTGGAGTTGGGCGGGGTAACCGTTCTGATTGAAGACAGAAAAAAAGGGCCAAGGCAGAGAGACTGCAGGGCTGCTACTGCATTTCCTGATGCTGGAGACCTTTTGTGGGAGTTGAAATCTAGCATTGAGGCTCTTCTGGCTCAGCCCTGTGAGTATGTTTCAGCTAAGTCCACCTGTTTCAAGATGTATTTACAAAATCTTCCATCATGGTGAGGTGTGAGAATTGTAGTTATTCACCCTTTGTGCTTGCGAATGGGTTATGAGTTAGGCTAGGCTGTTCTGTTTTAGGCCGAGGTCAGCTTTAGCAAACTAAGCGTGGAGATAATGATTTTCTTTCACTGAGTTGGCGGTTGTTTGTGCCCAAACCCAAGCCCTCCAGTGAGAAGCGAGCTGCTATTTAAAGATGGCATAACCAAGCCAGCTGCTCTCGTTTCCGCTCCCGTCGTAATTGAATCATCGCTAGGAGAGTGCGCCAGTTAGGGTGTGTGTACGTCGCAGTAGATTATACCACTGGAACTTCAGGCGGACTGCAAGGGCTTCTTTTGCATACCGGATTGATGGTCCCTGACTCCTGTTCCTGGTGAGTGTGTCTGGGATGAAGGATGGGAGCACTGGTTAGGGCAAGGGTGGGTTGGAGGTAAAAAGACAGCGTCAACGCAGGTGTCACAAAACTGTCAATGATGCAAAGTATGGGGGTTAATGACGTGAGCTGTTAAAAAAAGAAAAGAAAAGGTGGTTTGCATGGATTGAATAGCCTTTTTGTGCCAAATGATACTGATGGAAATGTAAATAGCAGGTGGGATGGTAAGTCAACAAGGATTGTTTTTTTTAGAAATAATTAATTCTAATGATGGAGTCAAGCTGCTCACACCTCGGTTGAAATATTTGTGCTGTAATTGTTGAGCTATCTAATATCATCGAAGGTGTCGCTTGTGCTTTCTGCTGTCGACTTGAAGCTGAGATCATCTCTTGGTTGTTGATGCGGTGACAGCTGTCAAAGGCTTCTGAAATGTAGTGAAGATATAATAAAGAGCAGGGAGAGGGTTAATGATTTAAAAGGGAACTGGGCCTTCCATATCCCTTTTTCACGGGCACCATCCTGAGTTAGGGTGGGCTGTGGGGACGTGACAAAGAGCCAACCACACAGCCATATTTGAACGCTCAAGTATGTTCGTTTAGAGACCCGTGTTGCAAATAACATACAGCAATGCACACAAGTGTTATGCATACGTAATAGACTGTGGCTGATGTTGTTGAAGATCCCCCCCATGTAGGCATCTAGACCCTATCCGTGTTTCACAGCCTCTCCTTCAAACACCATACAGATACTTCCTTCCTGAGCTAGAGAAAATGCTCACCGCTCAACTTGTTTATTTTGTGAGTCTTTTGGTCAGGGAAAGAGTGTAGCATACTTTATCACCAACCTCAGATGCAGCGACGCTTCTCAGTGGTGTTGGGATTCTTCTCAAGTCACCGTGTTAGAAAAAATACTTAAATTGACTTTTTTTTTGTTGGAAGTACTCAAGGGAGGGCTTCGGTTTAGGCAGAGTTATAGGTAGTATATTTTATACTGTTTTAGGTCTGTATTTGTAGTCTCGTCACTCAAGCTTCTTCTTTTGACTGGGAAGTTCACATTTGACCCTGCCAGTAGATGGGCTCTGCAAGAGGAACATAGTGGGCAGACAACAAAAGAATGTAAAATGGAACAATACTCAGGTGGTTGCCACTTGCCAATCTAGGGCAGTCAAAAAAATGTTGGCATCGACGTTTGACACATAACATGGTACAACTGCTCCCGCCCTTGGCAGATTGGTTCTTTTCGGTAGGACATTCATTAAATGATATATTAATAGTCTTGTCAGTGTTTCTTGGGGTCATTGGCCTGAATACCGTCACATGGTCGAAAATGACTTTTGCCTTTTTCCCCGGGACAGCCCATGAAACACAACTTAGTACATAGACATAACTAAAACGCAACATATGAAGAAGGGCTATTAGGTCAGAATACAACAAGAATATGCACTTTAACTCGTCAGTAATTACAGATCGGTGCTGGCTGTTTTCTCAGTTATTGCGTTGCGTGTCGGTTTATCGCCTACTGTTCACTCCGCGGTCAGCTTATCGGATGTGAGGTCATTTTTGTCCTCTTTATTTTCCTTATTTGGTTCTCAGTCTGTTGTTTAGTGTCCTGGGGTTTCATTGTTTCGTTTTTGCTGTTATCTCTTACTATTAGAGAATGAACAGAGTATCCGGGGACTGTGCATAACAATTAGGGCTGGGATGATATGCTTATCTCCCGATTCGATGCTATCACCATACTTGGGTGCCGATTCGATATATATATATGTTGTGATTCTACAAGTATTGTGATTCAATATTAGAGTTTATTGTGAGTTTCATTTGCTTTTTTTAACACTAGAGCACGGGAAAAATGTTGAATCGTACACTTCTAGAGACTGTCTCCCATCCATAGGGCTAGTGGTTGTGTCAGGAAAGGCATCCGAGGCAAAATTTTGCCAAATCGGTATGTGGATTGACAATACCATACCGGATCGGTCAAGACCCACATTAACAACGGCCAGCATTGGTATCCTGATGGAAACTGTCAAATCTGCTGCGGCGACCCCTGAAAAACAGGGGAAAAGCTGAAAGAAGAAGACTTCTAGAGACTTTATATCATGAGTCATATTTCCAAAAGCAATGCACATCACACGTCAGTCAGTCTTTCTGAGTTTTGTTGCAGCTGCATCAGTGCTGTACTGCATGTGAAAGTGGTTAATAAAACACGTTTTGAAGTAAAGCGCTACATTTAGCCACTCCTGCTCATCAAGCTAGCGCCATAAAACAACAAGCCCTTACATTAACAGCTTTCACATAGGAAATTGAACTTGAAAACTGTCCTTTCAGGAATTTAAAAAAAATCACAAAAAAAGAAACGCAATACTTAAGTGAATCGAATCGACCCCCCCCCCCCCCCGCAATACCAATTGAGTTTAGCCTAGTAAATGGATGCTGCATTCTGGACCAGACATATAAAGATATCGGACAGCTCAACTCACCCAAATTCTCTGTACCATCCTAAAGTGCAATGCCAAATGCGCAGCAAGAATTTGTGTCTTTTCTTCTTTCATGAATGAAAGGGCAAGAATAAGAGGTTATTTTTAAAGGAAAGTTTCATTAAGTTGAAATAGTTTGGAATTGCACGGACAAAAATGTCGGCGTTCAGTGTTGGGAAGCCACTGTGGCCGTCATTTAAGCGTTCCAAAACCACAATCCTTCTGGAAAACAGGGAGCTCACAGCACAGTCTTAAAATCAATTAAATAAAAAATTTATGGAGATTTTATTTTTGCACATCCACAAATACAATTTTCCTTGCTCCGTCCATGTTTTTGGAAGAACATGACTATGTTGTTCGAGATAAAATCCAGTTTTGCTCCTATTCAAAACATATCCAAACCTAAAATGAGTCGATCTACATGTGACTTGACTGTGAGCTTCCCATTTTAGAAACGGACAAACGCCACGGTTTTTGAGAGCTTAAACGACTGGCCATTCGACTGCGTCGAAACCCCAGCTGGAAGACTCGGCAAACGGGTGAGTTTCTTAACACTGAAGCGACCGGGGAAGTTTTTGTTTGTGTGACTCTAAATAGGCTCGGTAGGAGTGGTACGCCTAAGCATTCCCCCATAGTTTAATCGGAGATAAACATTTTCCAGTTCAGCGGATGAAGCGACGCATGAGGCACATAGCATCTGGAATATGCAAAGCCTAGCCTCCTCTCTGATTTGAGCCATCACTTTGTGTAATTGACTCTTGCTTTTTTTTCCTCATTACGATGCTCTCTTACCCCGGGCTCCAAGTCTGCTCTTTTTGACCCTATGCTCCAATCCGACTCCAAAAACATGACTTTGTGTCTCACTCCTAGTCCAAATGCTGAGCTATCAATAGAGTTACACGTATGTGAAGACTAGACGGTGTGTTACTTAGACCTTGGACTTATTCTGTTATTGTATTCCTGTTTCCTGCTTTATCACCTCACTTTCTCTCACTAGCGCGCGTTCACATTCACCCAGTTTCACATCAGCACCCAGGGAGTGGTACATGGGCATTCATCTCAACATGCACCCTCCCTCCCTCGGTATCTCTTTCTCTGCACACACATTAAACACTTTGCCTTTGCGCATGTCCTTCCTTGTCCCTGCAAGAAATACCCTGTTACAGCAGATCTGCTGGTGTCACCAAAAATAAGATGCAATCATGTTTGTGCTCTCTTCATTGTTGCCCCCCTCCGCCTCCCTTTGGCCATGGCATGTCTACACCTTTAGTTAGAAGTAGTAGTAGAGGAGACTGGAGGCTACACGTATGCAGTGTGTGCTGTTAAGACCTCGCAGTAACCCCGTGTTCTTGATGAAATGGCTGCAAGTCACTACATGACAGGCTGAGAACGTGAAACGCTCCCATCGCACCGGCTGTGAAAATCATTAAGCAAAATTGAAGCGTGAATGTCCTCTTTTCCGCCGTGGTTCCTACTTCCCCTACTCCAGACACGCTTATGTAAATATTTAATGGTGCTGTTTGTGGTTGGCTCTCCAGCGTGTTTCTGAGCCCATTGCTTCCCATTAATCTTTGATGGACTTGCTGTAGCCGTTGTGTGTGAGTGACTGTTTTTGTTTTCGCTCTTCCTTTTTTCCTTTTTATACAGGGGGATTAAGATGGGAGAGGTTGAAATCTTCACCCTGCTCGAGACCTGAAAACTCACACAAGACCCAAAAACCCACAAGATCCACTGTTGCTCATGACTTCGACCCTCCCTACCCCAATGACTTTCTACAGCGTATGTCTCCACCTTTTATAGACATGTTAAACATTAATGATGCAGCTCACTGTAAAACAAAGGCAATCTGTCGTCACTGTGATTTCACATATATCCCGAATCTGTGCCATATTGCATACCTTGGAAAATACAGAAAAATAACTGAGCGCCCTTTAAGAACCCTGGACCATACTTTAATGTTTAAACGACAATGTTTCTGCTGTTACAGCCTTCAGTAACAGGACTGCATGCTGTGCAGGTTTAGAATATCCTCTAAAGATCTCTAATGGACCGATACAATGCCAGCATTTACAATCGCTATCACTTCACTTTGATAAAAGACAACTAACATGGCGTCCAGGTGGCGTGGCTGTCTATTCCGTTGCCTACCTACATGGGGATCGCCAGTTCGAATCCCCGTGTTACTGCCATCTTGGTCGGGCGTCCCTACAGACACAATTGGCCGTGTCTGCGGGTGGGAAGCCGTAAGTGGGTATCTGTCTTACTCGCTGCACTAGCGCCTCTTCTGGTCGGTCGGGGCGCCTGTTCGGGGGGAAGGGGGGAAGTGGGGGGAATAGCGTGATCCTCCCACGCGCTACGTCCCCCTGGTGAAACTCCTCACTGTCAGGTGAAAAGAAGCGGCTGGCGACTCCACATGTATGGGAGGAGGCATGTGGTAGTCTGCAGCCCTCCCCGGATCGGCAGAGGGGGTGGAGCCGCGACCAGGACAGCTCGGAAAATAGGGTAATTGGCCAAGTACAGTTGGGGAGAAAAAGAGGGGGGGGAAAGCCACCAAAAAAAAGACAACTAACATATTTTAAATTTTGATTCCATGTGTTTGATTTAATGAGTGTGTCTTGAGCATATCTTTTTAGGACTTACTCTTTCAGAATTTTAACCTTTTTTTTTGTAACTTCAGATGACTTTTTTATGGCATTTTCCCCTGTTCTGTTTTCTCTTCTACCTTAAACTAAACTTTTGTCTTAGCATGTCTTCAAGCTCAAATCCTTGTTAACTATCGAAATGTTGTTTTTCAGGAAGAGTCGATCGGTGTGCCTGAAACTCTGTAATGGAAAATCGTGGTGAGTTTTAAGTCCCTCGTTGTGGTTTTGTTAAGTGCAGTGTTTAGTGTAATGGGCCAGGATGTGTTTATGGGGTCTGTCTAGATTCAGGGGTTTTATTGGTCATTCAGGAATACAGCCATAGCTCCTCTAGGAACTTGACGCTTGATTTAAGGGTCACTTCACCGTCCCGAACCCTCGCCTTTATCGGTCGGTGTGAAAACTGAGCTTTCATTAGCATGTGAAAACATGCTGCGCTCTCATCTGCCATGAATGCTTGCAGCAGTGACTCAAAGCTTCATAAGGTGACAGGCCTTGTAGAATGGGGCTGTGTGTGTGTGTGTGTGTGTGTGTGTGTGTGTGTGTGTGTGTGTGTGTGTGTGTGTGTGTGTGTGTGTGTGTGTGTGTGTGTGTGTGCGTGCCTGTCTCTCACAGTCTGCCTGCTTGCCTTCCAAAGCGGCCTGGCCCAGTCTGTTATCCAGGTCAGGCCAACAGGTTCTGGGCTCATGCGGATTGGCCCAGCTCTCTCTGGAAGCCAGCCCGGTGTGGAGAATATATATGGGGCACGCGGAGAGAAAAGGAACGCTGTGTAACGCTCGAGCGCCATCTGTAGAGGCAGCGGAGAGGCGGCTGAACGCTGAGGAAAAACTCTTGCCTGTCAAGGCATAATGACACAGCTCGGTGCTCCAGTTTCCTCTGAGGCGCGGCACACAGCTCTGAAAAACACTCAGGACCCCTTGAAGAAATTAAAACGCGGATTCTTTGGGACCAGACCCGGCCCCTGCTTCATTTCAGTTTGAAGAAAGTGGTCTCGCACTCCCTATTTTTCTCTGCCTTCCTCAGTTTTGGCCCAAATAGCACAGCTCTCCTTGGCAAACACATTTCAAAGGTGCGCTAAATCCTCCAAGCCTGTTCAAATTGTGATAAGAGTCTTCAAGGTGGACAGAGAAGGGTCTCGATAGGCATGTGGAAAGGCCAGTGGGATGAATTCTCAAGAAAACAGCATGGCCTGCGAATTGCATGTTTCCTGGAGATAGACATATGCTGCAACTTATGGTTTGATGGGTCATTGTGCACTCCTTCATTCCTCCTTTAATGAATTTACTGACACCCCCCCCCCCCCCCGCCACAGTAAGTAGCTGTAATTCTTCTGCTAGAACGCTTCAGGTTTTGATGTTCGACTGTAGTGGACGCAACAGTAAAGCGGCAGCATCATCTTTAACAAGCTGACCTTTAAAGCGCCCTTAGAGAGCGCGAGCCGTGTCTTTTATCTCATCTTGTTGTTTGATTGAAGGAGGGCATGGATAAAGATATGCCCTTCTGCCCCCCCCCCAGCACCCCCCCTCACTCTACCCACAGCCAGATCCGTTTAATTGCATTTGTCTAATCTAGGGGTGGCTCATTTCAGGGGCTGTCGGTTTGGGATTTTATTTGTTTATTTGTTTTTAATCGGTTTATTTGTTGAGGCCGTTTACCTTGTCGTCCTGCTGTGCTGTGGTCCGCTTTGAGTCCCAAGTTCTAGGTGTTTCGAAAACCATTTAACTTTTTGATCTGGGTGTGAGCGTTGAGATCTGATTGAGTTGAGTTATTCAGGCCGTGTTGACATTATTATTCTTCTGACTCCTCGACATAACTTACGCGCATTTTCAACACGCGCCCGAGACACCGCGGCAATGAGCTCCGACAGTATTACGCTGCACCGTAGACACAAACTGCATTGCAAACATGCACAGCAAGCTGCTGCACAACACAATAAATTGAAAACATAACTAGTCTTCCCCCCAGGAATGGTAGGCATCCTTCAGTAAATGCTGACCTGCTCTGTGAGCCAAGGAGGGAGGGTCGACGAGTGAGTGAGAGGGAGTACAGCTTCTGAAGGGAGGGAAGGTCTTAAGGAGATTGAAAGAGGGAGGGAGAGAAAGGGGAAGGAACCAAACTGAGAGACAAAGAGGAAAGAAGGACAGATAAACATTTGTATACTAGAAAAAGGGGACCCACGCCAGAGGGAGGCCAGCGGACATTGTTGAATGTGGAGCAGGGCAGGTGTGCCCCTCTCCTGTCAAGATTAGCTTGCGCATTCCTCGGGTAGAGGGCAGGGAGAGAGGCCCCTCGGGGGCTGGATCATGGGACAGAGCCTTCGTCTGGAGACCCCGGCTCAGCACCCACAACAACACAGTGAGAGCGGTGAGTTTGCCCCTTGGACTCACTCAGACATATGCGTGTTCATGTAGTCCTATGTGTCTTTGAGCAGTTGTACATTTTCCGGCCTGTAAAGGCTTACGCTGAGCAAAAAGTGGTTAATTTCCCTATTTTCTAGCTCCCTGAACCAGTGTTTTTCATTAGGGGGAAGGGTAGAAGGCGAGGGTTGAGACTGCAGATTGTGTAATAAACAACACTGTACATTGTTCCCCCCCCTTCCCTCCCTCCCGCCCATTCCTCTCTCTTTCCCCACCACAGGGAATGTTAAATCACCGGGATCAGGTGCAGGAATCTCAGCTGTGTTTTGGCGCACTCATGAGCATGTGCATGTGTGGCGCACTTACATGTCTGTATGTTGGGGATGCACAGGATAATAGTTTCGTACATGGTGAAATGAGACATTTGTTTGGTAAAATGAGTTATTGAAAAGGTGTTTTTTTTTTCCCCCCATGGGATTGCCTGAAATAGGATTATGTTCGCCTGTGTGGCATATTCACTATTCTTGGTGCCATTTACAGTTCTGTCTGAGATTATAGTTTTTCATTGCACGGTGCAAACCTACAGTATGCATCGATGCTGAGCTTGCAGATGCAGAGCATGAACTGAGAAAGTTTGACAAACTGGCAAATAATGACTTTACATCCTGCCGTAAGAAAGATTCCTCAACCACAGCAGTCACTCGCTGTCAGTTGACTTTGGCAGTTGTATGACTGGATGATTTTGAGAGTACAGAAGAGTCCATAAGAAACAGTCATTGCTCTGTGAGATCTTTGCACTGTCCTATGAAGTAGATTGAATTCCACAATCTGCCTGGAGGCATTTGCCAACTGTTGCAACCCCTGGTTGGCAAGCTCTTATGTAAGCGATCAGGCTGCCCCATACAGCAGACTTGCTGTAGGCTAAGGCCCATAAAACAACAATCCCCCTTTACCCACATGCTCACCTGACCACCCCTGTCATGAGTCATTGAATCATGGGGCTTTAGAGTGAAATGTAGCCGCCCTGTTCTGTGAGAGGACTCGGTATAGGGTGTAAGAGATGTTCAGCTGCAGGGTAGGTAGGTGGAGCTTCAGGCATGCACAGAGAGGGGAGGGAGTACGTTAAACCTCGCCCCACCCCCACAATGCGCCCATCACTCAACCCTGTTTCCTGATTGGTAAGCCTTATCGAGGCAAAGCCGCTGATTAGATAGCACAACTTCTGATTCTGGTTCTCTTGTCCCAAATGCAACCTCTTTTGTTTTTATACTGCCTAGACAGAGTAGAACATAATGTTGAGATAGTCAGTTAGACAGAGTTCATTTTTTTCTCTTAATATCTCGTAACAGGCAGCTGCTTTGTACTTAGCAGTGCCATTCACACTGCCTCCATGAGCGGTACAGTGGGCTGTGTTGTTGAGTGTCAGGGGAAGAGGTTGTCTTTGTTCTCTGTCACAGTTAGGATCAGGGTGGAGTGCTATTTCCTCCCTGTGTTTCCAGGCTGCCCCCCCCCTCCAATAACTTATGTACTTTTTCTGTCTTTGTAGCTCTTTCTCTCCCCACCCCTCCTACTCCCCATCCCGACTTCCCGAATCACACAGCTGCGACGCATACACTCAGCAGACCTCTCTACTCACTCCTCTTAAAACAGTGACGGGATGGGAAGCGCCTCTTTGTATCAGCGAAGACTCTTTTTTTTCCAGATAATTTTGTTTTAATTGTAGAACCTCCTCGTTGAGTCGGACCAGTTGTTCCTTCTTAGCTTGGGCTGCTGTAGCTATTGAATTGGGCAGTGTTTGCTGATACTGTACTCTCTCAAGAATAAGGTAAACTGTCCTTCTCCATGTGGATTGTTCACCGTATGGGCTGAGTCTTCTGCGATTGCCATCTCGGCGGTGCTTTGGAGCGTGATAGCCGAGTAGAGTCGGGTCTCATCCTGCCTCAGTTGAGTGGCTATACTCTCCATGTCAGAAGCAGCTCTGTCAGCGCACTCTGCTGTGTGTGTGTGTGTGTGTGTGTGTGTGTGTGTGTGTGTCTATGTGTTTGTGTGAACCTGGGTTTTCATTGATCAGAGGGAATTGCCTCAAGCAATGCATAATCTGGATGTTATGGCAGCTGGTTTGAATGCCCGGATCTCAGCCTTACCAACAGAAGCAGGATTTCCATGATTTGGACATGGTTGTTGGGCACAGACCTCCTCTGGATGCACGGTAGTTGTGGAAGGACACTGGCTCTCACTTCAATCAGTCACTCTGGCATCTTCTTTCTAAATAATTTAACCATTGGGCTCTATTCGGGATAGTAGATTTTTGGGCTAGCGAGTGACTTTTGCTTGCCAATGGCATGCTGCCTCAAGTCCCACCATCATGGAAGCTGGACACCGAAAACCCCTCTTCCAGGTAGACCAGTCGCACACTCGAAAAACATCAGAGACCATCACTCTGTCAATTATGATGACCGCTGTTTTTTTTTTTCCTCCTAAAGGGTTAACTTTTCAGGATGTAAGAAGCCTTAGCGACAAAGTGAACCATTGCTTTTACTGAAATTGTAAACAATGTGGAATTCAACAGTGGGTTGTGGGATTCTTAGACTCAAATAAAATCTGGAAAACACCAAAATAAGGACAGCAACGTTTTCCTCTGACAGCAATCTTGTGTTCTTAAGGCCCGCTCTGGACTGATAAACCATGTCGGCATTTTAGGTATTGTGTGTCACAAGCATATTGTTGTGGGAACCAGATTGCAGTGAAGTATTGTTGCCAGGACATCCTGTGTGTACATGGAACTGCGTGTTTTTGTGTCGCACCCTATTCTCTCTCTACTGATAAATATTGTGTCTGCTACTGCAGTTCTAGCTTTGGGAGAGCTGGTTCTTGGAGCCAATGTTCTCATTGCCCTCCAAAGCTCAGCAGGCTGTCAGTTGGCCTGTCAATCCCCCTCACCCAGAATATACTACTATGGCAGCAGAGTGTCATTCAAGAGAGAAGTGTACGCTTCAGTGGCAAATGGCAAGTAATTGGTGCTTTGCAAAAGGTGATGTTTTTTGATTGGCAGCCATATTGTTTATATAACTATATTTGTGTTCTGCCATCATGTGATTATACGGTATACATCTGCATGTCACTCTATGAAGCCAGCTAGTGGTGAAAAGCAGATAAGACACACAAGGCCAGCTCAGAATTCCCATCCAACTGTGGAATTTGACAGTGGGAAGCTCTGGCTAGACGCCAGAGCGGAACCTCTCTTGTTGATTGTGGATACATGGAGGAGGCCATGAGCTCTCAGCATCACCCTGCCAAAGCACACTCAGTCCCTGAGAGCTAACAGCTAAAGATAATAACAGCCTTGATTAGTGCAGCCTTCCCCTCAACAGCAAGGGTAGCGGGGCACGAGGTCAGCTAGCCCAGTTAGATTACAAAGAGTTCCACTGCTGGGATAGTACATCAGCTGTTGGCTGTACCCTTCTATTTTGCATGACACAAGCTACCATGTCTTGTTTCATCTCATACAAATCAGGCCGATGCTTTGAAACTGGCGCTTTTATCTTGAATCATTTATTTCCACTTCCAGATGATGAAGTTGAGCAGCAGCACAGCACAACAGGGGGAGAGGGGAGCAGCACGGGGGACAGCACCCCTCCCCCCAAGCGCAAGGGCAAGTTCTCTACCCTCGGCAAGATCTTCAGACCGTGGAAGTGGCGGAAGAAGAAAAGCAGCGAGAAGTTTAAGGAAACTTCAGAAGGTCTGTGTTCCAAACTTACAGCGTATATAGTAGAGTTGCCTAAAGTCTCAGTTGGGCTCTACGTGTGTTACATTCAGCTTTCATCAAAATTCCTTAGCCTGTCTTTCCCTGCTCACCCAGGTCATTTAGTCCACACAAAGAGGCACCAGGTAACTTTTTTCCTTTAACATATTATCATTAAATTCATTTTGATGACATAGTATGATGGCTGGGTGACACAGTGGCCCAGTGGTTAGCGCTGTTGCCTCACTGCAAGAAGTTCCTGAGTTCGAACCCTGGGGTTGTCCAACCTTGGGGGTCATCCCAGGTCGTCCTCTGTATGGAGTTTGCATGTTCTCCCAGTGTCTGCGTGGGTTTCCTACAAGGACTCCGGTTTCCTCCCACAGTCTGAAGATATGTAAGTCAGGTGAATCGGCTATATTAAAATTGTCCCTAGGTATGAATGTGTGTGTGTGTGTGTGTGTGTGTGTGTGTGTGTGTGTGTGTGTGTGTGTGTGTGTGTGTGTGTGTGTGTGTGTTTGTTTACCCTGTGATGGCCTGGCGGCCCGTCCAGGTTGTCTCCCCACCTGCCGCCCAATGACTGCTGGAATAGGCTCCAGCATCCTCGTGAACCTGAGAGCAGGATAAGCGGTTCAGATAATGGATGGATGGACATAGTATAATGGCTGGGCAGCACGGTGGCCCAGTGGTTAGCGCTGTTGCTTCACAGCAAGAAGATCCTGGGTTCGAACCCCGGGGTTGTCCAACCTTGGGGGTCATCCCAGGTCGTCCTCTGTGTGGAGTTTGCATGTTCTCCCAGTGTCTGCGTGGGTTTCCTACAGGGACTCCGGTTTCCTCCCACAGTCCAAAGACATGTAGGTCAGGTGAATCGGACATACTAAATCAGGGGTCCCCAATTACTTTTCATAGCGGGCCACTTTTAGGGCCACTTTTAAAACCACGGGCCACTCAACCTCCAGCAGCAGGTTGTTCGTTAGTTTTGTTTTGGTGTCGATACGTTGCAGGTATTATAATTTAAACAGAGGTTTTTCATCTATTTTTCGATATATTACTAGTCTTACTTTTACTAAGAAATTAAGTTTTGTTTTTTTTTTGATAGGGAAATAAAAAAAATTCTTCCTTCTGGCATTTCTCCAAAAATTCTCGCGGACCATAAATCAACCCGTCACGGGCCGGACGTGGCCCGCGGGCCGCCTATTGGGGACCCCTGTACTAAATTGTCCTTAGGTGTGAATGTGTCTGCACTGCGATGGACTGGCAACCTGTCCAGTGTGTTTCCCCACCTTCCGCCCAACGAATGCTGGGATAGGCTGCAGCATCCCATGACTCTACTCAGGTTAAGCGGCTTGGAAAATGGATGGATGGAGTATGATGGCTACGGGAGAATGTTCAGATCATTTCCCTAAAAAGCATTGTTTTCACAGTGTATTTTGTCTGGCACAAAACCTCCCAGGAAATACAGGGGCTGCTTTAAGTATGGCAACATTACTTGACCTCATCTGTGAACATGGCTCCTCCTCTTCCATCATACCCTTTTGAGCTACGGCTTGTGAATAAATCCACATATCTTGTTTCGACGCTTCGGGGGAAACAAAGCCCCTTGGTTGTCTTTGCTACAGTTGAAACAAAAGATTTTGCCAAAATCCAAAACAGTTACCTGGTGCTGCTTTAAGTCAACAAAAAAAAAAAGTTGCATTCACAATTCCCTGCTCATTAAAGATCTGTGAACACAAAGACACGCTAACATTATTCCCACCTCACGGAAACCGTGAGAGAGGATCTGCAATACGTAACATGCTGGTTTACGTTGTGTGTGTTGATGTCAGTTCTGGAGAGAAAGATGTCGATGAGGCGCACGAGGCAGGAGCTTATAGAACAGGGAGTGCTGAAGGAGGTCTCGGAGAACGGTAAGAGCCCTGCCGTGATGTCATTCATCCAATCTCCCCGCACGACTGTGTCTGTATCTTGACAGTAGCAGGCCCAGGGCTATCGCACCCACACAGACAGCGCAGTTAACTCATCAGTACATCATGATAGAAACACCATCCTACCCACCAGGTGTCAGAGAGCCATTTTTAAACAAAATAATTTCACCTTTTTTTTTGTAAAGCAATATATAACTTAATATTTTGAGTGGAAAATAACATGCTGCTTGCAGGAGCTGGAGGAAAGTGGAGCAAATTTTGTCCTGCAGCAAAATAGCTTTGAGACTGGTGTGTGCGATCGGTCTGTTGGGCCCACTGTGTCAGAGGCCCATTTATTAAACTCGCATCTGCTCCCTTATCACACAAACAATCCCACTTGCTGTCCATGGACTCCTAGGTTAAGGGCACCTTCCTTTGATTTGAACACTTTGACCATAATAAAATTGTACCCCAATGTGCCAGTTCAGTAACACACACATCAGTTTACACATTTTATTTCAGACTGAGTATTACAACTATCAAGTATGTGATATCTTACTAACATGCTTGCTCAATGACTCAAAGTAGTGCTACTTTATAGATCTTCTCAGTTTTCACAAGTATTTGTGGCCTTTGTTTCAAACTCGTGTTATTGTGTTTGTATCCATGATAGAAGCCGAAGACATGCAAAACCTCAAGCAGCCCTATGTGAAGAATGGCCACACTCTGCCCGTGAGCGGTGGGGGTGGGGGAATCGGCACTAACCGGAGCCCATGCAACCAGGGCAAACTCCCCCCAGAGTCGGACTTTAGGATGAACCAGGCCTGGCTCCCTCAGTCAGAAGATCGCAGGGGGCGCTACCCCTCGGATGGAGACCGCCGTGGGGTTCAGGGCTCTAGAGGTGGCGGGCTGCACGAAGAGGGACGGAGAGGGGGCGGGGGTCTGCCACTGATGCACAGCGAGGGAGAGTGGAAGTCTAACGTCCCCTGGCAGGGACAGATCCAGGGCCAGTTGGAGGACGGGAGGCGTGGGGGCAGGCTCCACCCCGAGGAGGGTCAGAGGAGGCCTGGGCTGCAGAAAGTCCAGTCTGAGGATGGCAGAAGGAGTCGGCCCACGGAAACAGATTGGAAGCCCACTCTCCCTCGTCACGCATCGGCCGAGGAGGGAAGGGCTCGCAGAGGTGAGCTGTTCAAGCACCTTCACCTCATCCACACCCGACTCTTCAGCCCACAGAAATTCCCGTCTCTCATGTGTTTTAATCACCGTTTGAAAGCTGGTGCATGTTCCATGACCAAACCTCCATCCATACATGCTTAAAGGATATTTGCAGCTTGCTCTATCACTCTCCTTTATAGCCCCCCCCCCCGCCCCGCCAAACACACACACCATCTCCTTCCTCCCCATATTCTATCTTCCTAGATCTAGAGAGGCTCCTGTCTGCTCCCAGGAGCCCTGCTCCAGCTTCTCTTCTTATTCAGGAACAGGAGGGAATAGCTTAGCTTCTCTTCTCCTCTGCTAATTAATGCGACACCATCTGAAAACCCATTACTGCCCTTTAATGCTAACACTGTCTGTTCAGTCAAAACTTGTGGAGTGCAAATTGATTTCACTTAAACCGTTACACTTTGGAAGATAATGGTGTTTCTACATCACACTTGGGTGTCACTGTATGATATTTTGCTTTATTTGCACACATCCGGCTCACTTTGTCGCATCACTACTGTTGTACCTGTGTACTTGAAATGTGTCACTGTTTGTCCCCATGTACTGGCTCCGTTGTCTTCTGGCTATGCTGATTAGTTTCCCTCTCCTCTCTCTCGCTTCTCACCTTCTCACTTGCCCTCTGTGCCTCCGTTACCTTGACTTTTCTCTCTCTTGTCACCTTCTTTTTTGCATTTCTTTCTTTTGACTCCCTTAAGACCCAGATGCCGTTTCTGTCCCACATTTCTAACCCCATGCTTTTCACCCCCTCTCAATTGGCCCCTCCCTCCCTTTGCTTGCCACATCAGTTTATCCTCTCCTCTGGGCAAATTTATCCCTGCCTATATGACATCACTGTGATGAACACTTGTCTGTTAGGGGAAAAAAACCCAACTAAAGCTCAGAGGAATTGCATGGGAGCAGTGTTGTGTGTAGGCGGGGGGGGGGGGGCTAATTACAGCCGCCTACCCTGTTTATCTTTACAGCTGATCCCCAGATAATGCAATCCTCACTACAAGTGCTATCATACAGAGAGCTTAGAGTGGTGAAGTAGCAGAAAATGGCTCACTGCTCAATCCCCTGACTGAAACATTTATAGCTACTATGTGGGGCGGCATAATGTGATGAGATGTGACTTGTTCAATATTAAAAAAGGTACAAGCACACTTCACAAAGGATTTCCACATTGTAGAGGGCTTATGTTCACTGCGGTCTGATGATGAAGGCAGTATAGTGTAAATTAAAAGTTCTCTGGTGTGGTGTCTGTGTTTCATCCAAAGGAATTGAATCGAGTGCAACTGGACTTGGTATATATCCGTGAAGACGTCTTCACGGATATATACCAAGTCCAGTTGCACTCGATTCAATTCCTTTGGATAACCATGACCTGGATGAATGAGAACATTCACAGACATGTCTGTGTTTCAGTTCTTCCATGAGCCTTGGTGCATGGAAAGTGGTTCATGAAAACATGAACCGTATTATCTCTAATCTGCTGTCACTGTGTAATGCCCCCCTGTTCTTCTGTGTTTTGTCCCCTAGAGTCTGATAGCCATTTTGTCCCTGATCCAGAGGCACTGCGGGACACTCTCCGGGAACCTCTGCCCCCCAAGCAGACTGTTATGCCTCCCAAATGGTTGATGAGCACCAACCCCGAACCCAGCAGTGAGGGTTCGCCTCGCACTCCGTCCAATGCCCCCGCAACCTTGTACTCTTCTTCCTCCTTGGCCAAGCCTGCTAGGACAGTCTCCTCCGCGGCTGCCAACCCCCAGCTATCATCCTCAGCTGCGGTGTCCCTCGTCACCCCGATCTCCACCCCTCAGGCCACCAAGCAACCTCCCTTGCCCCCACCTAAACCAATGAACAGGAGCAACGTGGCCATGCTGGGTGAGTGTCGCCAAGTGTCGTAGCCTGCAGGTACTTCTATTAACAAGGGTTGCTGCATTTACGATGATATAGAGGGACATACTGATATGATCGGGTGCAGCCTGTACTAAAACAAGTGGCTACTTTTGCATTATGCATAGCAAAATGTTGGCACAATTAAGATGTAGTTGTTTGCCTGCTGGCATGTGCATGGTCTGCATACAGGACATGCAGTAATGAGTCAGTGTAATGATGGGGAATAGACATCCTCTAGGCTCACACCTCATACAACACAGGACTACCTTTGGGATTGAGGTATCTAATACACACTTGCATGCTTACACACACTCGCCTGTGTAGAGATACACACGATGTGGAACGATGTTATCTGTACAGCTTGAGCTGCTGTTCCCAAGCTAATTACTTAATAAGCCCGGACTATTTTAGCAGAAACTGTTCTTGGGCATTGCACTCGCTGAGGAATACAGGGATTCTGGTGGTTCTGATGTGCTGCCGCAAGCGCGTCGTCGGTGTTGTTGCTGTTTTTGTTGATGATGTTTTGCTTGGGGCTTGTCTCCCCAGGGATCTTGACTTTGTTCCCTCTAGTAAATAGTCGTTTCCTTCAATAGTAGTTTATCTTATCAAAACATCTGATAGTTCTGGTGCTTTACGACTGTTTTATACTCGTGATATCTCCTCTGTCATTATATTACTGTCATCAGGGGTGAGCTGGAATGTGCTGTGGTTTTTGAGTAATAATATTTCATCAGACGTTTCCTTTACATTTAAATAGTCAGTCCTCTGATATCCCCATTCTTGTTTGCAGTCCTGACTGGTCAAACTGTGCAAATGTATTTGATGTCTGGGCTCTGACTTGCATCTCTTGCTTATCATTAGAAGCAGATTGAGTGCAAACACCCATCTGCTACAGATTTTCAAGAGCTGGCTGACCACACGCCTCTCCTTTTGAGAATGAATAGCTTTTGAAATTACTGTCGGGTGATCAAAAATAGTTATTGATAAAGGTGCAATATGTAACTGAATGTTAACAAATTAAAAAGATAATATGCAAACTGGGCGGTGGTGATAGACAGAGCAGAGATGAAAACTGGTGAACCAAAAGAGAGGATGATAAGCTGTGGCAGGGAGCACCCCACCTCCCATCCCTGCAAACCGTAAACTCACACAAGCTGAAGGCCTCCGTCTCGTCCCTGTCAGCCTCTGCCTTGCAGGGGGGAGAGAACGCCCAGCTTCCGCTCTACTGGTCCTGCTGGAAGCGAGAATGCGACTATGATGTCTACCTGTCCCTACCAGTCTACCTGTGCCGGCGGGCCGGGGGCCTGCGCTCAGGTAAAAGGATGCCGCCTGGCATCATCGTGGCCAGGGCGCCCGCTGTCTGGAATGCCCCCCCTTTCCCCCCCTCTGAGACTGTGTTGTTCATTGTGTCAACTCTGCTCTGTCAACATATTGCCCGTCAGTGCCCTGGATGCTATACTTATAACTTGTTCGCTGGCCTTGATTGCTTTTTTACATATGGCACATAAGAGCTGCATGCGCGTAAAAAGCACTGAGTGTGGTTGCTTTGTGTGTAAGAGAGTGGGGAAGCGTTTGTGTGAGTGATAAGGTGAGTGCATTTTCAGTAATACCACTACTTTTGGCATGAAAATGAGGGCAATGCCACCATAGGGTTTGACTTATGGCCCGTACTACCATCTAGTGAACCCTATAAGGTTCATCTTGGACGCATGGATTTAGATAGAAAGGGGGAAAGGAGTTGTGTGTATGTCTAAAATAAGGGCAAAACTGTTGTGGGAAATTCATAATCTAATTCACTTGGGTCTATTGCATGCTTCAGTTCTGGCATTTCTGATTTATTAGTCCTCAGTAGCACGGCTATGGCTTTCAACACTGATTTGTCTGTAAAGCTACTCCACATTAACCCATTGTTTAGAGCCAGGAATATACGTTAAAAATTGTACAAATGTGCATGTCCCTAATTGCAGTGTTTACGTCTGAGCTTTTTTTCTTTTACATTGTTTTATTGCTGGCTATTTGCCATGAGGAGATGCTCATATCAGGTTTTGATATAAATGTTTAAGATCTGACTGTGTAGAGCATGTAGGCTATGCTTATTCACTCCTCACTTTTCTGTGACCTGGCATGGTCACATTGGTGCACTGGTTTCTAGGTCTGTATGTATCTATTAATGTGGACCCAGTTGTGTGACCTGAGTCAGTATATGTATGCATTCATGTATACTCAAACATGATCTCTTGTATATTTTTGTGCAATCATGTTACCTGGACATGTCATACATGTACGCCTAGAGTTGTTGCATATGTACTCACATCGCAGTTGCAGCCAAAGTAGAAAAATACAGAAGTTACATTCATAAACAAACAGCTTCATGCCATGTCATCATAAATTTTGAACAGGTTGAAGTAACTGTATTTCCATCTGCAGGAGACCTCACCCAAGCCACTGGGGGCACCAGTCTTGTGCAAGCCAAGCCCTCCCCACCCATGCCCCCTAAAAGGACCACCCCTGTCACCAAACGCAACACGGAGGACACGTCTGCAGCTACTCAGTCCGTCCCCAGTCCTTCTCCGCTCTCCCAAGAAGACTATGGCAGCCTTCCTGCAGGCTTTCCACTACCTCCCGCTCCCCCATCCCCACCCTTGCCGACTCACATACCACCTTCTCCACCCCGCCAGCACATACACACCCACCACCTCCACCATCAGCACTCCTACCCTCACCCTCTGCCCCAGCCTATACCCATGCTCTTTGACCCACCAAGCCCTCCCAGTGAGCTTCCTCAGCGCCCGGCACCCATCCCACTACACATCATGATTCAGAGGGCCCTATCCAGTCCGGGCCCAGCTCAGCCTCATCCAGACAGTGCACAGCGTGCACACACCCTACTCTTTGAAACGCCTCCAGAGTACCAAGGAGATCGTGGTCGGCCCTTGCCTGTCAGCATCCAACCATTAAAACTGTGAGTTCCCCTGAACCCAGTCTTTTCACTTGGTATCTAATCTTGCTTGGCTCATTGATGAGGCATGAAGAGAGGCTTCATCTGTGTCTCTAAAAGTAGCAAAAATATGCCCATTCAGTTGCACTGATGTCTCTTCTCTTTAGCGCTGAAGATGACTACTCAGAGGAGGAAGAGGAAGAGGAAGATGACGAGGAAGAAGAAGAGTATGACGGAGAAATCCCTCAGCCAGAACTGGAGCCGAGAAGCCGCCGGTGCCTGGTGGGGGAGCCCGGTGTCTGTGTCATCCCAGAGGGAAACAACAGCAGTGAGGAGGAGGAGGAGGAAGAAGAGGAAGAGGAAGATGGAGAGCATGACATGCAGGGGGAGGACAGTGACTCAGATGGTCCTGTGCTGTACAAAGACGAAGATTCGGATGAAGATGAGGAGGATGAGCCCCCACCCAGTGAGTGCCTTTCATTTATTTTCCAAACACGACTACTCCCAGTAAATTGGAGTTGAGACTCCCCCCCCCCCCTCCCCCCATGCATTTGTATTTTGATATCCCTGGATCAGATCTCTCTGCTTCACTATTACTCAGGTGCCCTGGCCAGCAGAGTCAAGAGGAAGGACACTCTGGCTCTAAAGCTGAGCAGCCGTCCGTGTGCCCCAGAGCGGGACAGGTTTACCCAGGAGAGGAATGCCAGGGACGAGCAACCTCCAGGGCAGACGGGACTGACCTGGCAAAGCAGGGAGCAGTGGGAGGCCATCCGCACACAGATTGGCACGGCACTCACAAGGTAACGACAGATGTTCTCGTGTTCATTTACATATGCTAATGATTGGACATGTTTTAAACTGGAAATAGACATTCTGCATTTCCTGCAGACACCAAAGGATTTTTTTCTTACATTTTTGTCCTACTTCTTGCCTGAATGACAAAGTGATGAGAGATGTAAAAATAGTGTGACTCTTCTTTTTTTTCTTCTTCTTCTTGTTCTTCTTTTTCCTTCAGACGACTTAGCCAGAGACCCACTGCTGAAGAGCTGGAGCAACGAAACATCCTTCAGCGTTAGTAACCATTCCTCCTACCTTTCTTATTCTTTTTAAGCTTTACTGTAACATGAAACATTTCAAATACAATCAAAACTACATGCAACGGGCGTCCAGGTGGTGTGGCAGTCTATTCCGTTGCCTACCAACATGGGGATCGCCAGTTCGAATTCCTGTGTTACCTCCGACTTGGTCAGGCTTCCCTACAGACATAATTGCCCGTGTCTGCGGGTGTGAAGTCGGATGTGGGTGCGTGTCCTGGTTGCTGCACTAGCGCCTCCTCTGGTCGGCCGGGGCGTCTGTTCGGGGGGGAGGGGGAACTGGGAGGAATAGTGTGATCCTCCCACGCGCTACGTCCCCCTGGTGAAACTCCTCACTGTCAGGTGAAAAGAAGCGGCTGGCGACTCCACATGTATCGGAGGAGGCATGTGGTAGTCTGCAGCCCTCCCCAGATCAGCAG
Organism: Lampris incognitus; assembly: GCF_029633865.1. Taxonomy (NCBI): domain Eukaryota; kingdom Metazoa; phylum Chordata; class Actinopteri; order Lampriformes; family Lampridae; genus Lampris; species Lampris incognitus. Next base: position 14,435,394 of record NC_079219.1, read on the forward strand.
AGGGGGTGGCGCAGCGACCGGGATGTCTCAGAAGAGTGGGGTAATTGGCCGGATACAATTCGCCCCCCCCCCCCCCCCAAAAAAAAAAAACTCCATGCAACAACTCTTTTTCTACTGTATGGTAGATGGCAAAAAATATTATTGGATAGTTTTTATTCAGTATTAATGATAATTTAGTTATTTAAATGTAGAATACATTAACCTCCAAAATACTTAAAAGTGATTTCTTTTTCTTTGGTCCATGTCACCAGTTCATTGTTTATAAATATCAGCTGATTTGATACACCAATACTTGGCCTACTGTGTAATCAGAAAGTCACGTCACGTGACATATCAACATTTTGATTGTCTTCTGTATGAAACTATTACAAAGAGTTCAGTGAGTTTCAACTCCATGTGAACTGCATAAGGTGCTACACAGTGAAATTGAAATGCATCTCTGTTGCATAAAACCAAGTCACATGAAAACTTAAATGTAAAACATTGGCCTTAAAGACTATTTAAAACATTAATTAGAGCTTTGATGGCTAATTTTGGAAATTGCTACATTTTCAATGTTTTCTACAGTTGAAGTCAGTCTTTCATGTTGAAACTAAATAAAGATCTGTGTTCTCTCCTCAGCCAAAAATCAGGCCGACAGACAAGCTGAGGTCAGAGAGATCAAACGGCGGCTGACAAGAAAGGTAATGGCAATAAACACGCACACACACACACGTAGGCATAAAGAATGCCACTAAGATGCTCTAGTTAGTTGTTTTATGGAATATTTAACTAACACACAACTTTTCTTTCTGTATAGCTGAGTCAACGGCCAACAGTTGCGGAGCTACAAGCTAGAAAGATCTTGCGATTCCATGAGTATGTGGAAGTCACAAATGCCCATGATTATGATCGCAGAGCAGACAAGCCATGGACCAAACTGACTCCTGCTGATAAGGTACATCCTCTCTACCATGGCCTTCAAACGGTTGACTTACCTGACGAACATCATCTGTCCCTGATGTAGATGGCATGGTATGATAGCTGTTTTTGTTTATCACTCTCTTTTTAGTCCATATTTAAGTATCCCTTTCCTGTCTCTGTTTTTATTCTTTTAGGCTGCCATCCGCAAAGAGCTCAATGATTATAAGAGCACTGAAATGGAGGTTCATGAAGAGAGCAGGATCTACACAAGGTACGTAAGTATTATTCACCTTAAATGATTTTTGTGTCAAAATAAATTAATGTATATTATGATTCAGTTGGCTTCCTTAATCTATTCAGGTTTCATCGGCCTTAGCATCTCCCCTCCTTCTGGATAATGAAGCACTTAATTCACCGGCTGTGGAGACTCTAGCGAGGAGCTGCTCCCAATACAAACTACCCTTTTATGATTCTGAATGTACTGTACAGATAATCAGGGAAAACCTGGAACTGACTAAATGGAGGGGCGCTCCTTCCCTTCACTCTTATCACCCTCTCACTACATTGCTTTCACTAATCTGAGGTGGCGAGGATGAGGACCGGATGCAGTATTTCTCCCTAACACTAGGGGGAGCCACGTGCCAACAAGCTGGAGAGAGGTGGCAGAGGCGTACACTTGCTCTGCTATTATGTGGTATCCCTCAGGGACTTGGTTCCAGTCACAACCTTTAATGCAGCCACGTTCTGTGTTGCCTTTTTTCCCCTCTTTGACTCTGACAAATTAACTCATGCTGTGGATGTAAGACCATACAAATAATAACAGTAATAACAATAATGACAACAGTAATAACATGCACAGTATTAATAGCTAATGGAAACGAAAAGCTACTGTAAGAGTGAGCCGAAGGATGACGACTGGGCTTTGTACCATTGTGGGACTGGACATGCTCTGGGATATTGTGTGTACTCTGTATAACTCTGTACAGACTGCTGTGATACCTTACAAAGAAACTTTCAGAGATCTTATAACAAAATATTCTGTAATGCGCAAGATATTTTATATTGTAATTTTGATCAAATATATAGCGACTGCTTTTACTTGAGCTTTTTTTTTTTTCATTTGGCTTTGCCTGTATTTATGGTTGTGATGTGAGGTGGCCATTTAAGCTTCAGTCTATTCATAGGAAAGTTCAAAATAATGAGGCAGTTGGTCTCTATCTGTGCCAACATAATCTCTATGCCTAAAGGACTGTAGAATGCTGGTTTTCATATCACTGATAATTGCAATCCACTGCATGAGCCAATACAGATTCCAGTGCCACTGGATCTGGATAATCTCTCTTCATTTATAGTTTTTTTTTTATGAGTTTTTGTACTTCCCTTTAAAGATAAAAAAATGCAATGCATTCTGTAGCCATTTTGAATAAGGTTGTGGTAGTTGCAGCTATACTATAAGTTAAACGTTGCTGAAGTTGCAGAATGTCTCAAAAGTGCTGTGAGTGTAGATCAGGGATTAATCAAAATTGAGAAAATTAATTACTGGTCAACAGGGAGTCATTTTGGAACATTGTGAATCGCAGAAGGTGTTTTTATCATGTTTTCGTCCTCTGGCCAGTAGATAACAGGGTTCTCTATGCTTTGTACAGGTTGATATAGGTTGAACAGATGCTTGTGTATATCTTGTCTTCCTAATATTTGAAAAGAAATTTTAAATATAATTAAAGTATTATAGGTTGTTATTTTTTTAAGCACAAAATATTTGTGTATGATTATATGCTACAAGAAGGATATGTAAGTGTACCTTTTCTGTAAAACTAATTTCTTTTTTAATTGAAAGTGGCATTCTAGTAGCTGACTGTTATTTTCTTTTTAGCTGTAAATAGTCACATCTGGATCTAATTAAAAACCTTATAATTTCCTGAGTCTTGTGTACAATATCTCTTGGCCCTGTTCCACTACCTTATATGTAGAGGACTTGAAAATATTGGGTTATAAAAACACACACCCCTCTTTCATTTTTTATATTTACATATCAGGTTCGTTTTCACTAGTCACTGATTAGATCCGCAGTCTAGTTTAGGCGCTATTACACAGTTAGTCCTGTAGATGGGGAACTACGCCCACAAATGGAAGGGTTCTAGTTCTGGTTAAGTGCGTAGGAATCGTGAGAGATCGCCAGAACATTCTGCATATCTTTATAAGTCGGACCTCCATTTGTTTGCTCAGGTTCGTACACTAAAACTCGCGTATAATCATTCACATGTTATCCAATGCGTAGACTAATTCAGACGCTATTGTAGTGAATGTAGAAACTTAAGTGGCGCGAATCACGGTAAAAATGTGTTTATTCAGTGAGCTAAGGCACCAATGTCAGTACGCTAGCTAGCTAACAGTGTGACAAGTAAAGTATGCTAGGAAATTAGCCATTACGTGGCAGAATGGTGTAGCTGTGGTTGTACGTTGTAGCAATAGAATGTTGAGTGTTTTGGAAGCATTATTTTGATTTTTAGAAGGCTAATTTGTATTGTAACGTGCATGGATAAGTAGACACGTTAGCCCTTGGCTAGCGGGTCGGACCCTTTGGTCGAGCGGTTAGCGATGTCGCCCGCGGTGCGGGAGATACGGGTTCGCGTCCCGGCTGTGGCGGTCCTATTGTATTTAGAAATCACGTCAGGACACAGCGCTGTCGCTCGACACAACCTCTCCGTGGTATTCTTTATTTAGACTGACACAGCATCAAAGGCAGACCCGATCAAACAACCCAGAGCCCGCAGGCATCACCAATCGATCCCAGCACAATAGAACAGCACCAAATCAAATGCAGCACTGTCGATGTGTGCATACATAACATTCCCCCCCCCCCCCGGCAGGATTTCAAACATGAAAGGTTGACACAAAGTCCTCTAGGTGGCCAGGGCGTAAACGTGTGCGAACAGGTCGCGGGGCGGCCTGAGGCTGGGCAGGCCAAGGTGGGGAGGGAGATGGCAGGGGAAGCTGAGGCCCAGAAATGTCTGGGGCCCGTGTAGGAGCTGCATGAAGCCCCGGGGCGTCTCGCCATGCTGAGGGAATGGCTATGGTTGTGTCACCAGCTGTGTGTGGCGGAGCTGACACCTTCCGTAGACGACTGGAGTGCCACCGAGTGCCATCGCTGAGGAGGTAAGTGGCTGGGCCCAGCTGACGGGTGACTTGGAGAGGAGAGGACCAGTATGAAGCCATTTTATTGTCCCTGTGGGGCCTGCGGACCCTGACCCAGTCTGACACATTGATGTCTGGCACCCTGGTTTGTTTTGACTGGTCAAACCGTTGCTTCATCCGCGTCTGCTGACGAGTGACTGAGGCTCTGACCCCAGAGGGAGGTGCCTGAGGTGTGGAGGGGCGGAGCCTGTCAAGGGGCATGCACAGTTCCCGGCCTAGCATGAGAGAGGCTGGGGAGACGCCTGTGGTCGAGTGCTGTGTGGCCCGATAGTGCAGCAGAGTGTGACGGATGGCCTGCGTGAAAGAGCACCCTTGGGCCATGTGTGCTCTGAGGCCGTTCTTCAGTGACTGGTGAAAACGTTCAACGCCGCAATTGGCCTGGGGGTGGTAGTACGCAGTGCGTATATGACGGATGCCCTTGCTTTCGAGATAAGCAGTGAACTCAGCAGAGACCAGCTGAGGGCCGTTGTCAGTGGTGATGGCCTTTGGGAGGCCCCAGCAAGAGAAAAGAGAGTCCAGGAAGTCGATGATGATCTGTGAGGTCACAGTGCCGGAAGTGGTGAGTTCAGGCCATTTTGAGTGTAGATCGTAGGCGACCACCATGAAGCGTTGGTGGTGGGGAACTCCATGGATCTCACCACAAATGTCCAACTGCAGGTGTTCCCAGGGCTGAGAGGGCCAGGCGAGAGGTTGCAGGGGTGGGGGAGCCTGGTGGCCAGTCTTGCCACTCACAAGGCAGGCAGAACAGTCCTTCACCAGAGCCTCAATATCTCTGTCTATCCCCGGCCACCACACCAGGTCTCGGCAGCGCTGTTTCAGTTTCACAATGCCCAGGTGGCCTTCATGCGCCGTATTCAAAACACGTGCACGGAGAGCAGCTGGGACCACTGTGCAAAACCCACGTGCCACGCAGGTGTCGTTCCAGCAGGAGAGCTCCTGTCTGACTCGGGCGAACGCAGCCAGCTCCTCTGGGACCTTGTGAGGCCAGCCGTTCTGGATGTAGGTGCGGAGCTGGGAGAGGACAGGGTCCTGTTCGGAGGCTGCCCTCAGCTCCTGCAGAGAGACAGTGGCCTGGAGGGGTGTGTGTAGCATTTGGACAATGTCCTTTTCCACACAGTCAGTGTCCGTCTGTGGAGCTGGGGTGGAGACAGAGCGAGAGAGCAGGTCGGCGACAACATTGTCTCTGCCTGGGGTGAACTGCAGGCTGAAGTTGTACTGGCGGAGGCGGTCAGACCAGCGGTGCAGCCTCAGGGGTTTGTGGCCTGTCCCAGATGTGGACAGCAGCGCTGTCAGGGCCTGGTGATCTGTCCTGAGGGTGAAGGAGCGGCCATAGAGGTAGAGGTGCCACCTTTCACAAGCCCAGATACAGGCTAACGCCTCACGCTCACCCACGGAGTACCGCTGCTCGGTCAGGTTGAGGGCACGGGAGGCGAAGGCAATGGGCTTCTCCACACCGTTCTGGGTTTGAGACAGCACGGCCCCTATCGCTGTGGCTGATGCGTCACAGGTCACAAAGGTGGAGCTGGAGATGTCGAAGTGAGCCAACACTGGTGGTGAAGTCAGTTGAGTCTTGAGATCACGCACAGCGTCACTGCATGCCTTTGACCACACCCATGGCTCGTCCTTACGCAGCAGCTGGCGCAGGGGGGCTGTGGTCGCAGAGTACTGGGGAAGAAACCTCAGGTAGTAACTTGTCATACCCAGGAAGGAGGCGACCTGGGCGGCCGAGCTGGGCTCAGGGATGGCCTGAATGGCGTCCACGTTGGATTGTAGTGGAGTTACACCGCTCGCTGACCGCCGGAACCCCACGAAGTCGATGGCTGGCACAGAGAGGACACATTTCTCAGCATTGAGAGTTAGCTTGTGCTTGGACAGGGCTGCGAAGACCATGTTAAGGCGCTTGTCGTGGATTTCACTGGTGGGCCCGTGTACCACTCTATCGTCCAGATAAATGGCCACGCCCAGAATGCCAGCCAGCACGGAGACCATGATTTTCTGGAAGCAGCTAGGGGCGGAGCTGAGACCGAAAGGCATCCTGGTGTAGCGAAACACTCCTGCATGTGTCACAAAGGCTGTGAGGTTTCGGCTGCTGGGGTGGAGGGGCACCTGTAAGTACCCCTGTCTGAGGTCGAGCTTGGAGAACACCTCAGAGCCATAGAACTGAGCAGTGAGTTCTTCTGAGGTGGGCAGTGGATACTTATCAGGGACCACTGCCTTATTTACTGCACGTAGATCGATGCAGACACGCAGGCCCCCCGACTTCTTCTTAGCCACCATGAGGTTTGAGACCCAAGGTGACGCGTCCACTGGTTCAATGATGCCAGCTTCCAGCAGTTGTTGCAGCTCGGCGGAGACCCCATCATGGAGAGCCAACGGGATGCGGCGCAGTGGTTGGATGACAAATTTCACAGCAGGGTTGAGGAGAGGTTGATGGGTGAAGGCGGAGAGGCAGCCCAGCCCCATAAACAGCGATGGCCACTTCTGCTGCCAAGGTGTGGCGACAGTCAGGATTGCTGCCCCCCTTGTGTCTAAGAGGGAAAACCCCAGAGCGGAGAACAGGTCCAGGCCCATCAGGTTGGCCCCACGGCGTGCCACATGAAAAACTGCATTGGGCACCAGCTTGGTTCCATAGCGGACAGTCAGTTGGAGAGAGCCAACCAGATCGATTTTGGAGTCACCATACCCACAGAGGACAGCTGAGGGTGCGGACAGTGGCAGTGAACCGAAAAATTGACTGTAGGTATCAACATTCAGGAGAGACACACTTGCACCGGTGTCCAACAGCAGGGGGATGCACACATCATTAATGTTGACTGTGCATGATTTGAATGACACTGGCCCAGAGCTCACCTTGTGAATGACGGCGGTTGAAGACTGGGGGGTGTGGCCCTCTGACCCAGCCGGGGAAGATCGACAGACGTTGGCAAAGTGATTGTGCTTACCGCAGCTACGGCATGTCTGGCCACGGGCAGGGCAGTTCTGAGCCCTTGAAACATGAGACCGAGACCCACAGTTACCACAGGACTGTTGAGGGCGGGGCCGAGAACGCCGTCGTTGCTGTTGCAAAACGTCCCCAGTGGAGTCGGCGCCCGCCTCGCTCTGGTTGGGTTGCGTCCCGAGGGGCAGCCGTGAGTAGAGGGAGGAGTCGTTGGCAGCTTGACTGAAGGTGGCCACTTGCTGTGTATTTAGCATAGCAGCACACTCAGCTGCTCCCTCAACCTGTAGTGCGATGGTAATTGCTCTGGACAGCAGCAGATCGTCTTTTTCCAGCAGGAGAGTCTCACGCACCTTTGCGTTGTTGGTGTGTTCGATTAGCTGGTCGCGAACCATCTCGTCCTGAAGCGCGCCAAACTTGCATGAGCTAGCTAGCCCTCGCAAATTAGCTACGTACTGCCGCACAGACTCACCAGGCAGTTGGTGTCGCTGACGGAATATAAATCGCCGAAGGAGGGCACTCTGTGGAGCAGCGAAATGGGTGCTCATAAGTCCCACAGCTTCATCAAAGCTTGTGACGTTCCCCAGAGACCCGAGCACACGATGACCCTCTGCTCCCAAGCAGTGAAGCAACAGAGCCGTCTTCCTAGCCTGGCTCACGTCGTCGAGCCCTGAGGCGATGATGTAATTTTCAAAACTATGTAGCCAGCGAGTCCATGGTACCGGAGGCTCGCCAGGTAATGCCAGGAAGGGGGCAGGTGGTGGGAGAGAGATATCAGCCATCCTCGTAGCCAATATTGTATTTAGAAATCACGTCAGGACACAGCGCTGTCGCTAGACACAACCTCTCCGTTGCATTCTTTATTTAGACTGACACAGCATCAAAGGCAGACCCGATCAAACAACCCAGAGCCCGCAGGCATCACCAATCGATCCCAGCACAATAGAACAGCACCAAATCAAATGCAGCACTGTCGATGTGTGCATACATAACAGGTCCCCCCCCCCCCCCCGTAATTCGCTACAGTACCCTGTCATGCAGCTAGCGAAACTCCGTTTCCTCGGTGGCCGGCACGAACTCGCATGTTGTGGCCAGCAGAACTACAGCATACACCGCGTGAATTGGGGTCGTGTTTAGCTCAGTAAGAGACAACATACAAAGTATGAAGTTGGTAATGTGTATGGTTAATTCTTACTATGTTTATGTGTGTGATTAATTTCTGGTGCGTTTGTGTGTTCATTTAAGTAACAGTCATAAAGGAGAGACAAATGGCAACTAATGTTTTACACGATATATTTGTTTATTTCCAATATATTTGAGTTTGGTCATTTAAGAGTATGCTTATTGATTACTAGAACGTTCTCATAAATACTTACCAGTCATATTTGATTTTACCTGTTTAATTAAAGCCAGAACATTCTATACATCTGCATATATCGGACTTCCATTTGTTTGCTCAGGTGCCACTTTCCTTTTCAGACCAGTAACATATACCTGCAGGTGTGTTTAGCCTAATGGCATCCACAAGAAATAAGGACACGCTGTCCTGAATGCCAATAAGGGCTACAGCTGTTATTGAATCTAAATGGGGGAAATGACTGGGTTAATCTGCATTTACATTTTACAATATGCGGTCAGTAAATTTAGGATGTGTATCCACCGGGCATCTGTAAAAAAAACAAACAACAAAAACCGCAAACTGGTGGCGTGGCGGTCTATTCCGTTGCCTACCAACACATGGATCGCCGGTTCGAATCCCCGCGTTACCCCCAGCTTGGTCGGGCGTCTCTACAGACGCAGCCCGCTCTGTGCGTAAAATAGTGCACTGACGTAAGTTTATAGTTAAGTACTGGAAAATGGCGGCGTGAGCTCACGTTTGCAGCGGCCTCCCCCGGTTCCGACGATGCAGCGTCCTTATCCATGTCTGAGTTTGTGTGTCGTCGTGTGAAGAATTATGTCTGTGATCGTCGATGTCGTTTGATGGCTGGGAGAGCTTGGTCTGCTGCGTCCTGTGGGCCCAAGCACCACGGCCCTGCCTGGAGCTGCGCCCGAACAGGAAACACCGAGGGCGGTCTGACAGGACGTGGATGGAGGGCAGGCTAAGCTAGCTGCTAGCCCATGCAGACCGGCGGTTCCGATGATAACACCGAGGGCGGTCTGGCGGCGGCTTCGCCTGGTGTCAACTGTGCAGTGTTTTTGTCTGCGTTTGTTTCGTCGTGTGGAGTACGGGGGAGGTGTCTGGCTGGGAGAGCTGTCGTTGGATCGGCTGAGGGAGCCTGGTCCTGCTGCCTCCGGTGGGCCCAAGGACCACGGCCCTGCCTGGAGCTGTGCCCTAAGAGGAAACAGCGACGGCGGTCTGACTGCACGTGGAAGTGGGGCAGGCTAGGCTAACTGCTAGCCCTTGCAGACCGGCGGTTCCGACAGCCATCGTGGCTGGCGTTCATTATCTGGACAGTGACATTTTTGGACTACGTTGCAAATTTACTGAATGGACTGTGTTGTTGACTGTTTATATATATATATATTTTTTTTTTTGCTTTGTTCTCTCCATTTTTGTATGGTGTTGTTTTCTTTTGGAAATTTGTTTTTTGTCTCTTGTGTTGCACTGCTGTGGGCTGGGAGAAACGAAATTTCGTCTCTTTTGTGTATGAAAGTACATGACTGAGATGACAATAAATTGTTTCTGATTCTGATTTTTGATTCTGACTTCCGGTTTTTATTGCAGCGGTCACACCAGTTTCCTGTTTGTTGGCGTGTGGCATTGACAATGGCATTTTTTGCGATGTCTGGAAGATTTACCATGGATAAACGTCAAGAACACAGAATCGTCGACAAACTTTCACCTGCACCTACCAGCAAACGGGTGAAAAGTTACGTCCACAATAAGGATGAACGGACGGACGGAATTGTGGACGTAACTTGATATTGTAAACTACTAATAAGACACGTTAGCCCCTAGCTAACGGGTCTGACCCTTTAGCCGAGCGGTTAGTGATGTCGCCTTGTGGAGCAGTACACTCCGTATCGAATCCCGCACCGGGCAAGAAAATAACCGGTTACTTTGGTGGCAGCGGTGGGATCCGGAAGTGTGCAGATCCTCAGAAGTCTCTTCGGAGCGCGGGAATAACAAAGCGCGAGGGCGCGCTTCCGGGGAGGGTGACGACTGTAAACTACTAATAAGACACGTTAGTCCCTAGCTAACGGGTCTGACCCTTTAGTCGAGCGGTTAGTGATGTCGCCCTGTGGTGCAGTATACCCAGTATCGAATCCCAACCGGTTACAATAAGTGCAACTTGAAACTTTTCTCCTGTTTGCAGGTAGTTGCTGGTGAAAGTTTGTCGAAAAGTCTGTATACAGTTACATCCATTCTCCTCGGACATTTATCCATGGTAAATCTTGCAGGCATCGCGAAAAATATGCCACTGTCAATCGCACATGCCAACAAACAGAACACTGATATGACCGCTGCAGTACAGACCGGATGTCAGTGGACGTTGGTTGGCTGTGTCTGCGGGAGCTATAACTGTCTGCGGGGGAAGCCAGGTGTGGGTATGTATCCTGGTCGCTGCTCGGGCGGGAGGGGGAACTGGCGAGGAAAGGCTTTGTTGACATAGTTCAAGACGTTATTAATGTGGTCGCTAAACATGGCATATTTGATGTAAAAGATGTTTTGCCTCACCCAACCACTGTAGCCAGACATGTGGAGGGGAGAGCTCAGGCACTGCAGGCGTCAGTGGCAACGGAGATAACGCCCATCATCGAAACATGGATGTGCCATCACAACAGATATGGACTGGGGAATACCACAAAACATCATTCATATCCAGCACCATCCATTACACAAACAACGATTTCGGTCTCTTTTCAAAGGTGTTGTTTGCGGCTCCCTTCGAAGATGGTGTGTCAAAACCAGGAGAGAACATCAGGAACCCGCTGTTTGGGAAACTCCGTGCGTTTGCGACAGACGCGTCACTGCTTAGCTGGCCGTCTTGTGTTTGTCGCTGACCGTGGAGCCAACATAGTTGCTGCCCTTGTTTATTTTTATTTATTTTATCTTTTATCAGCTGAATACAAAACTTTGTTGCAAAGCAATAGATTCGTTTTTCGGCTGCGTTTAATGGTGCGATATTTTTGATAGTACATCAATGTGTCATGTATGAATGCAGAGGAGGAGAACAGAATAAAGGAGCGATACCCCTGATCAGTACGTTAAAAGACACAGGGAAACGTAAAACAACCTCAGCAACACAAACAACATAGATTTTAAAATAAATACAGCTTAACTTTGCCCTAGAATATGTGTACTTATTGCACTGGAAGATCTGTAATTTTGCACTAGTACCAATGTAATTATGCACTAGAACGTAATTTCGCTCCGTTATTACCGACAGGTATGCATCCCTTTATTAATAGTACACAGTAAAATCACGTGTTTCCCCTGTGGGGCGGGAGAAGACACAAAATCGTTTGAATTCTACTGTGCGGGCCCGAATGATCAGAACGTTTGCGGGAGCGGGCGGGAGTGGACAAGCACATTGCGGGAGCGGGCGGGAGTGTAACATGCACCTTGCGGGTGCGGGCGGTAACGGTCCAGCGGGAGCGGAATTAAGAAAACACTCCCGCGCAGAGCTCTAGCGTGCAGCTTCACGTCCACCACAGAAACTTCATGGTAAATTACAATTCCCCACATTAGTTCGTGTTAACATGTCAAAGAGCGTTTACTTGCTTCAGTCGCTGAACTTGGGTTTGTGCAACATTAGGTAGCAGCAAGCTACTGCGTCAATAGTTAGTTAACTACTCTATTGCTGGAATGCTCTGTAGCTTGCTGGCTAACGTTAGCTCGTTCTCACATACAGTTGCTAGCTTTTTTGAGGTTGTGTGGAAAGAAGTGGAGAAAATGGCTGTAAATGTGAAGTCAGTTTGGAAAGGATTGAGAGGAGGCAGCCAAAGATGACTAGGAGGCTATGTGATTACATAATCACTACATCAACTGGTGAGCATAGCGTTGACAAAGATGACAGGGAAAGCTTTAAAAGACATGTATTCTATCCAGTGCTTGACTCAATTACTGGTGAACTGCAAAGGCGTTTCCCTAAACCAAACTGTAAAATCATGAAGGGAATCCAAGCACTCCACCCACAAAGCAGTACATTTTTACAGGGAGAGGCTCTTTGTTCCTTTGCTGAGATTTTAAGTCAAATGTTGATGACTTGACACATGAGCTGTATCATATCAAGAGAGTTTTGGAGAGGAACGAAAAAAGTGGAATGCAGAGGTTCACTACTCTTCTTGAGTTTGTAGTATTTGTAGAACCTTTCAAGGGGGTATTTCATGAGATTTTCATGCTAGGCAGGATTGCCATTGTAATGCCTGTCAGCAGTTCTTCATGTGAGCGAAGCTTTTCAGCCCTAAGCCTTGTTAAAAACCACCTGAGAACAACAATGCAAGATGAACGTTTGAGTCACCTTGATGTCTTGAGAAGTGAGTCCAGACGGGCAAAGTCATTGGATAAGAATGAATTTGTGAGGCGTTTCAGGTCCAGTCGCAAAAACCGCAGAATTGTTTTAGTTTGAGATGAGCAAAATGTACATTATGCAATGATTAGTCGGTGAATCGATTGTGTCAACCATAAAATTATTAACTATTATTTTATATCTGTATATACTGTTCTACTATACATTACCTGTTTTTTGTTATGTGTTACATATTTGAAAAAAAAGTGTTATGTGTATTATGTTTTCTATGCACCCTAGTTTAAAAATGAAATAAATATGAAAATTAAGGATGTTTGTTTATTTTCTGTTTTTTTTTAAGTACATAATGTTCTTGAACAAGGCACAATTAGCAAAATATATTCAATGGTGTGCCTCTTTGTTAACCCAGCCACTGAGGATGCACAAGCCAGTGCATTCTTAGTGCCGGTCCCAAGCCCGGATAAATGGGGAGGGTTGCGTCAGGAAGGGCATCCGGCGTAAAATCTTTGCCAAATCAAATATGCTCCATACCGGATCGGTCGAGGCCCGGGTTACCAACGACCACCACCGGTACTGTTAACCAGCAGGGTGCCGGTGGAAACTATACTACTGTTGGGCGAAGGAGAAGGAGAGGGGGAAGGCATGTCCAAAGGCAGCGAGAGAGGTGGAAGGTTAGGTGTGTGGAGGTGAGAGTTGGAACTTTGAATGTTGGCACTATGACAGGTAAAGGGAGAGAGCTGGCTGATATGATGGAAAGAAGAAAGGTAGGCATACTGTGTGGGCAAGAGACCAGGTGGAAGGGGAGTAAGGCTAGGAGTATCTGAGGTGGGTTCTAACTCTTCTACCATGGTGCAAATAGGAGAAATGGGGTAGGGGTCATTCCGAAGGAAGAGTATGTCAAGAGCGTGCTGGAGGTGAAGAGAGTGTCAGACAGAGTGATGAGTATGAAGCTGGAAATCGAAGGTGTATTGCTGAATGTTATCAGCACATATGCCCCACAAGTTGGGTGTGAGATGGAAGAGAAAGAAGAATTCTGGAGTGAGTTGGATGACGTGGTGGAGAGGGTGCCCAAGGAAGAGAGAGTGGTGATTGGAGCAGACTTCAATGGACATGTTGAAGGGAACAGAGGTGATGAGGGGTAGGTATGGTGTCAAGCAGAGAAATGTAGAAGGACAGATGGTGGTGGATTTTGCAAAAAGAATGCAAATGGCTGTGGTGAATACATATTTCAAGAAGGGGGAGGAACACAGGGTGACAGAAGAGTGGAGGAAAGTGCACACAGGTGGACTATAGCTTATGTAGAAGACGCGATCTAAAAGGGATTGGAGACTGCAAGGTGGTGACAGGGGAGAACTTAACTAGTTAGCATTGGATGGTGGTCTGTAGGATGACTTTGGAGACCAAGAAGAGGAAGCGAGTGAAGGCAGAGCCGAAGATCAAATGATGGAAGTTGAAGAAGGAAGACTGTTGTGTGGAGTTCAGATAGGAGTAAAGACAGGCACTTGGTGGTAGTGAAGAGTTGCCATATGGCTGGGCAACCACTGCAGAAATAGTGAGGGAAACCGCTAGAAAGATACTTGGTGTGTCATCAGGACAGAAGGAGGAAGACAAGGAGACTTAACACCAGTATCGTGCACAAGATTATGTGAAACTTTGCACAAGATTGTGTTGAACAATCTTAACTAGATTGTTTAACACAATCTTGGAAAGTGAGAGGATGCCTGAGGAGTGGAGAAGCAGCATACTGGTACCAATTTTCAAGAACAAGGGCAATGTGTAAAACTGTAGCAACTACAGAGGTGTTATGTTCCCCGTTAAAGGTCCAGGGGATGAGGAGAAGTAACAAAGAAAATATAAGTGTCCCGGGGGAATAGGAAAGGTGGGAGGTGGAACCAAGTGCAAAAATAAACAGATTTATTAACAAAAATTAACCTTCAGTCAAAATATAGAATAAACAGGCAACTAAAGATGCTGGCTCTTAACTAACCAGGCTTTAACAAAACAAACTCAGAACAAAAAGAAACCAACAAAGAAACGAACACCAAGACAGATTTGACTCTACTTCTCCAGGAGTAGAGTCTTGACACAAGAGCTTGCTCTCTGGTTGACAACAATGGCCCCCTGGCAGTTTTTCTCTCATCCTGGCTGCCAGCAATGGCCCACTGGCACTGTTGGGCGTCTCTCTCCGAGTAATATACCCAGCTGATAAGCAATTTGGGTCACCTGGGCTCAATCAGCTGTTCCACAGGAGGCAGGTCATTACCTGGAGAGGGAAAATTAGACACGCGGCACTAGGGCCGTAACAAGAGGTATAAAGTTGATCAGCGACAGCATGGAGATATGGGAAAGAGTAATAGAAGCTAGGTTAAGAGGAGAGGTGACGATTAGCGAACAGCAGTATGGTTTCATGTCACGAAAGAGCACCATGGATGTGATGTTTGCTTTGAGAATATTGATCGAGAAGTATAGAGAAGGCCAGAAGGAGTTACATGGTGTCTTTGTAGATTAAGAGAAAGCATACAACAGGGGGTCGAGAGAGGAGGTGTGGTATTGTATGAGGAAGTTGGGAGTTGCAGAGAAGTATGTAGGAGTGGTGCAGGATATGTATGAGGGAAGTGTGACAATGGTGAGGTGTGCGGTTGGAATGACAGATGGGTTCACGGTGGAGATGGGATTACATCAAGGATCGGCTCTGAGCCCTTTCTTGTTTGCAATGGTGATGGACAGGTTGACGGACAAGATCAGGCAGGAGTCTCCATGGATGATAATGCTCGCGGATGACATTGTGATCTGTCGCGAGAGTAGGATGCAGGTTGAGGAGAGGTGGAGGTATGCACTGGAGAGAATAGGATGAAAGTCAGCAGGAGCAAGACGGAATACCTATGCATGAATGAGAGAGAGGACAGTGGAATGGTCAGGATGCAATGAGTGGAGGTGACGAAGGCATATGAGTTTAAATACTTGGGGTCAACTGTCCAAAGTAACGGGGAGTACAGGAGAGAGGTGAAGAAGAGAGTGCAGGCAGGGTGGAGTGGGTGAAGAAGGGTGTCAGGAGTGATTTGCGACAGAAGAGTACCAGCAAGAGTTAAAGGGAAGGTTTACAAGATGGTTGTGAGACCAGCTATATTATATGGTTTGGAGACAGTGGCACTGACGAAAAGACAGGAGGCAGAGCTGGAGGTGGCAGAGTTGAAGATGCTAAGATTTTCATTGGGAATGATGAAGAAGGACAGGATTAGGAATGATTATATTAGAGGGACTGCTCAAGTTGGATGGTTTGAAGACAAACCAAGAGAGGCAAGATTGAGATGGCTTGGACATGTGTGGAGGAGAGATGCTGGGTATATTGGGAGAAGGATGCTGAACATGGGGCTGCCAGGGAAGAGGAAAAGAGGAAGGCCAAAGAGGAGGTTTATGGCTGTGGTGAGGTAAGAAATGCAGTTGGGTGTGACAGAGGAAGACGCAGAAGACAAGAAGAAATGGAAATGGATGATCCGCTGTGGCGACCCCTAACAGGAGCAGCCGGAGGTAGTAGTAGAGGTGTGCCTCTTTGCTCAAAGCTATAGAGCCAACAGCAAACAAGGAATGACCAGTGAAATATATATACACCTTACTGAATAAGGAATTGTGCATGGATGTTGGACATATTCTTGGCCCCTCTGTGTAAAATGTGGCCCCTTTCTGGCCCCTGCTTTAGAAAAATCCTAGATCCGCCCCTGCATTTAGATCTATGGGAAAGACATTAGTCAATGGGGTTGGAAATTATGGTCGAAAGTGCACGTTCACTGACTATGATGGTCGTACATTAATTAGTGCGATATAAACTCGCAGTCTCTAAACGTTTCGCTCAACTAGAGACGGAGGACAATCTCCCATTTTTCGTTGTTAAAACTAGGTGGAAACAATTAGAGTTTAAAAAAAACTGCATTGCAAAACGAATCCAAAGTCTTTAGGGCAGTCCTTTGTGACATTCATTTAGGGCGATGACATGCAGAAGTCGTGTGCTTATAAACGCTGTCGGGCCTGAAGAGCGTACATTGTAGGATGGCTCAGCAGCGGTCACCCAAGAAAACGCCTTCGAAGTTTGTTGCGTTTGCGGTCAAACATATTCATCGGTTTACAAAAAACAACGACAATCTTTTACTAGGACATGATTCACCCGGCCGGCCGGACTACACATCTGCTTTGGAGGACATGAGTTAGATTTGGAGACGGCATTGGCTATATTTTAGCCAACACATCTTTCTTGTCCTGGGTTAAAAGTTTTAAACAAAGTCGATCTTGATTGCACCAGTCTTGCGAGATAAGCGCACATTCGATTAAACGGAATCAAATAATCTCACGTTGTCCGGGACATCCATTGTCAGTGTTTAAAAAGCTCGCTCCGTGTTACAGAGTGACTCGCAATATCTCCAGTTTGTTTCACTACGGAGGAGGAGGATGGGGAGAGAGAGAGAGAGAAGCGAGAGAGAGATCATTTCTGGTGAGGCGTGTCCTAGATTTCCAAAGCAGTAGGCGTATGATTGTTAGTGTTCGTAGTGTAGCAACTATGCATCATCCATCCATCCATTCTCTGACCCGCTCATCCTGCTCTCAGGGTCGCGGGGACGCTGGAGCCTGTTCTCGCATCTAAAATTCATTGGGAGGCGGAGATCTCAGATTGCCTGGTATCGCGAGACTATTCCATGTATTGCCAATCTGGTTAGTCGCCCCAAAGTTGAGGGTACTGAATTTAAAATCAAACATATGTTGCAAAATGAATGCTTCAAAATTATAATTTGCGCAAACGTAACCGGGATTGTTTTCGCATTCAGGTTGTTCACGAATGTCGTCCAGAGCGTGTTTTGTTTTTAGATTTTTTTATTTACCGACCGCAGCTTCTGCGCTCTGACGTGACGCGACTTTTACAAGGGATCCTGGGAAGCTCCTACGCGTGGCCCATCTGAGCTCGGTGTGGACCGGGAACCGCTTTCACCAGCTAACTCCACAGGTCTTGAAGTGCGAAAGTTAACCAGCTGAATAACTCTGCCTCTTCTCTGGGTAACCGGCAAGTACGACAGGCGTGCGCGTTTACAGGCGACCTATTCGAGCCAATTTATCGAACTCTTCGTTTCATTCATTCGAAAACGGCCGTTAGCCTTTAGCTAGCTGTAATTTAACGACACCCACGTCAGCTTAGCTGACGTTCGCCCGCCTCGGTTATTTTGCAAGCTAATTCTAACTTAGTTGGGCATGTGCAGGCGGTGTGTTTACTTTACATTTTTGTCGAATCTGTCTGTTTTGAGCGTTACCCGTAGCTACGCTCTTTTGTGGCCGGTCTAGGTTAGCTACCGGAGCTAGCCGGTTCGCTAAGTTAACCGGAACCCGAAGTTAGCCAAGATACACACACTGCGTTTAGACGGGGTGACTCGTGCTGACTGGTAACCTGAACGCCAACGTCTGGGTCGTTCCTTCCGAGGGGTTCGACTAAGTGCACACAGCCTTCACACGACCTTCACACAGGATAGCGTGTCAACAACAAGCTGGTCCCAATCCAGTGACTGAAAGTGGCTCCCCGGTTGGCTAGTTAACTCTAGTGTTAGGTTTTCAGAAGATCTAGAAGACGTGCTAATCATACGTACTCTGCAGCTCTTGCACAGCAAAGATTGCCAGTAGGTCTTTATTCTGAGCTAGTCGACAAGAAACGTTTTACATAACGAGTCTTTTAACTGCAAACAGTTTAACTGGCTTTCGGTTTAGTAGAATCTTTTAATTACACTGATAAACGAAGTTATTTCTTGGTGTGATTTTTAAAATCCTCAATTTTATGCTGTGCTCCAGGTCTGTTGGTGTCATGCCTGGCAAAAAGACTCCCAGTAAGAGGAAGCCAGAGAGAAACTTGGAGGATGAGAAAGAATCTAAGAAAGTGAAAGGTTTGGCATTCTCATTGAAGATTTGTTGAAAATGACATCCATGTGTTGGTCCTAATGTCCCGATACATCAATAGATCGGTCATGGCATAAACAATGAATGTGTCATGATTTCTAGCTCAATTTTGTTTGTATGCCAGTGTTCCACCGCAGTCATGGGAAAGAGACCGGGCAGGTTTTGGTGCTAGGCCAGGGCGATGTTGGACAGCTTGGTTTGGGAGAGGACATCATGGAGAGGAAAAAGCCGGCCTTGGTAACCTTACCGGAAGGAATTGTACAAGTCGCAGCTGGTGGCATGCACACTGTCTGCCTCACCGACAGTGGCAGTGTGAGTAAATTTCAATGTACCTTTTTAAACAAAGCTCTATTTATGCAGCACTTTTTGAAGAAAAAAAAGAATTCACAAGGTTCTTCACAATAAAATAAAGAAGGCACAATGTTGATGTTATACAAGAAAAGTTAGTGTGGCATAAGGTTTTTGGTTTGAACAGTGTTTTGGAAGGGAGCCATAAAGGTGCAGATAGGAATCCAATCCTTGGTCAGATTAAAGGGAATCTTTGCCCCTCATAATGTGCACATCCAGGAAGTACCAATGTTCTATATTGTGTTAAAACTTGAACCACTTTGGTGTTACTCATATCTACAGACACAGTGGTCTTTTCCTGTTCAGATAGCCTGTCCCGCAATTGCTACGTGTACCACCAGCAAGTGTTGCGCAAGGACACAACCTTCTAGACATGCTGCTACAGCTATAATGTTTTTTTTAATATGCCCACACTCTCTCTCGCTTGAAAAACAGTCAAGTTTATTTGTATAGCCCAAAATAACAAGGTAGTCCAGAATGGCTTTGCAATCAGTGCGGTATACAACACCCTCTTATCCGTGGACCCTGGACACAACTGAGGAAAAACGCCACACAACAAAATTTTATCAGGAAAAAAAAATGGGAGAAACCTCAGGAAGAGCAACAAAGCAGAGAAGGGATCCCTCTTCCGAGACAGACAGACATACAATAGGTCTTGAATGTACAGAATACACAAAAGGAATAGAATTATAATGTATCATAGGTTATGCACAGAGTGAGGTAATGTAGAATATATACAGTTCATGCATAGAATTAGCCAAGCAAATTTAAATGTACTGGGTAATAAAGATTGTAAGGCATATTTGGTGAATCTGACCATCCAAGACAACACCAGATAACCCCACAGATGCAGATAAGAGCCAGTGGGACACTGTGCCACAAAACCAGCTCTGCGTAGCCCTGCAGAGAGCATAGACTTCACATGCACACGAGGCAGACTCGGACACATCATTCACTCGATCCATTTGTTGTTATGGTTTATTTATTTAATGATTGAACTCGTGGAAACAGGGTTTCAGTTTCTGCTGGTGTTGTAGGACAGTTGTAACGTAGCACCACCAGTCGCTGAAGGTTCTCGGCGCCTCCAACTATTCCTTTCTCCTGCTTGCTGTTGCTGTCTGCAGTCATCACAGCAGCAGCCTCCACCTCTTTGTTGGATTTCTTAGGTGCTGTATTCTGGTTCATACAAGTATGGTTAAATGCTAGATTCTTCCAAAATGTCATCAGTCATCTAAAAGGTTTTCGCTGGAGGCAAGCCGAGATAATTTTGCTGTCTAAACTATTTCGGGTACAACAGCTGACTGTATTGCTGTAAATATGGCTGCTTTTCCAAGAGACACAGGATCCGCTCTCCACTGACTGAGAATCAAGATCGAAACATAGCTCTCCATTTCTCGGTAGTAGTTCTTCTGCCACATGGCAAAACATCGTTGGACCGCAGAAGTAAGCGCGGTTTCTACAGTTGGCTTCAGCAATACAGAGAACATTAGAAAGTCTGCTGGACGTTACAGGCATGGAAACCCTGTGACTTATAAATGTAGGTATGGTTGAAAATCAGTGTAGGTTATTTTTTTTTTTAATGGTCATTGTCCCAGCATGTTATTGAGTATGATTCACGAACACCAAGAACCTTTTGTGTAATCTGTTAAACGAAATATTTTTTTCATGGTTTGAAATAAGATTTCTCTTAAGTGAATGAAGGTGGATTGTCTTAAATGTTTATGGTCTGCAGAACAGGTGCAATCATGCTCTTCCAATACTTTCTGCTGTTTTTTGTGGTAGTGAAATGTTGGATAATTTTATCCAGCTGTTTGTATTTTTATTTTATTATTTTTACCGCATTATTGTAGAACTCCATAAAATGAGTATTCTGATTTGCCATCCTGTGTGAGTTAGTTGCCATTTTTGTGTTCATTTTGTAAAAACATCCAATTCACTGCGTCTTGTGACTTTCACATGTCCCGTTTTGAAAAATAAAAAGGAACATGAGCTGGACATAGATATGCACCAATAAATTGAAAAATTAGCCACTAATTTACACTACATGGCCATGGATACCCAAACATCACACCCATATGTGCTTGTTGAACATCTCATTCCAAAACCATGGACATTAATATGGAAGGGCCCCCCCCCCCTTTACTGCTATAACGGCCTCAATTCTTCTGGGCAGGCTTTCCACTAGGTTTTGGAATGTGGCTGTGGCAATTTGCTCCCATTCAGCCACAAGAGGGTTAGTAAGGTCGGGCACTGATGTAGGCCTGGCTCACTGTCGGCATTCCAATTCATCCCTAAGATGTTGGATGGGGTTGAGGTCAGGGCTCTGTGCAGGCCAGTCAAGCTCTTCCACATCAAACTCGGCAAATCGTGTCTTTATAGACCTCGCTTCATGCTGAAACAGGGAAGGGCCTTCCCCAAATTGCCACAAAGTTGGAAGTACAGAATTCTCTAGGATGTCATTGTATGCTGTAGCATTAAGATTTCCCTTCAACTTGAACTAAGGGGCCTAGCCCAAACCATGAAAAACAGCCCCAGAGCACTATTTCTCCTCCACCAAACTTAACAGTTGGCACTGCGCACTTGGACAGGTAGCATTCCTGACATCTGCCAAACCCAGATTGATCCGTCAGACTGCCAGATAGTGAAGCGTGATTCATCACTCTAGAGAACATGTTTCCACTGCCCCAGAGTGCAGCAGGGGTGTGGTTTACACCACTCCAGTCAGTGCTTAGTATTGTGATTGGTGATCTTGTGTGCGGCTGCTCAGCCTTGGAAACCCATTTCATGAAGGTCCTGATGAACAGTTCTTATGCTGACGTTGCTTCCAGAGACTGTTTGGAACTTGTTAGTGAGTGTTGCAACCAAGGACAGATGACTTTTACACACTAAGTGCTGCAGCACTCGGCAGTCTCGTTCTGTGAGCTTGTGTGGGTTACCTCTTCATGATTATACCGTTGTTGCTCCTAGACATTTCCATTTCACAATAACACCACTTGCGGTTGACTGGGGCAGTTCTAGCATGGCAGAAATTTGATGAACTGACTTGTGGCATCCTATGACAGTGCCATGCTGAAAGTAACTGAGCTCTTCAGTATGACCCAGTCTACTGCCAATCTTTGTCTATGAGGATTGCATTTCTGTATGCTTGATTTTATGTACCTGACAGCAGTGGGTGTGGCTGAAATGCCAAACCCACTAATTAAAAGGGGAGTCCATATACTTTTGGCCATGTAGTATATCCAGGTGTCTCCAAAGTAAAACAGTACCTTTGTGACCGCACTATAAGTTCAATTGTGTAAAAACCAAAATGTGCTTTCTCTCTCTAGATCTACACATTTGGTTGTAATGATGAGGGTGCCCTTGGTCGAGAGACGACAGAAGAGGGGACTGAGATGGTTCCAGGGAAGGTGATTTTGGAGGAGAAGGCTGTTCATGTGTCTGCTGGGGACAGCCACACAGCAGCACTCACAGAAAATGGAACGGTGTTCCTCTGGGGTTCCTACAGAGTAAGTACTACTGCAGCCAGCTAAGCTTGTGCTCTTCAGAGTGTGTTTGTGTTGTGTTGTGTGTATCTGCTAATGTTTCTATAAACAAACATTTGAAAAGATAAAAAAAAAAGAAATGATAATCAGTCACATTTTCATTAGGTTTTTAGTGATTATTTCCTTGCACACTTTACTATCTGATGAAAAGTAATGAAGAGAAACTGGATTATGGAAAATTTATAATGCTGTCTTTTGTCCTAGTCTTATTGAAATGCCTTAATAAGAGTTCTGTGTATCTTACACTTCACATTTTTAGGCCAGCATATTTTAACTTTTTTTTTTCTGTATTAGGATAACAATGGTGTTATTGGTCTTTTGGAACCCATGAAAAAGTGCACCCGTCCAGTCAAAGTCCCCATAAAAGAACGTGTTATAAAAATTGCATCAGGTAAGAAAGGATCTCCCTAAATGGCTCATCTTAACAGGTGCTTGGCACTCTGCATATTAATGTCCGTGTTTCCATGTCTTGCTTGAAAATGTTTTCACCAGGTAACGACCACATTGTAATGCTGACACTGGGAGGGGATCTCTATACATCAGGCAGTGGAGAGCAGGGGCAGCTAGGAAGGGTGCCTGAGTGGTTTACTGACAGAGGAGGGAGAAAAGGCCTTTGTAAGTAGCCTCAGCCCTGGTGGCACTAGAATGCTCAACTCAAAGACTTTCACATACACATTTGCTACCCACTACCATAGGTGTTAATAATAGATTCTATTGACTACTATTAGGTTGTCCCAAAACACAATGATATGGCTATCTGGCTATATGTAACTTTTTTTTTCTTTTTTTTTTTTAAGCCCGGTTGCTAATACCACAGGTGGTAAAAGTGAAGGGCAAAGTTCACTTCACAGATGTCTTCTGTGGGTCCCACTTTACTTTTGCTGTGTCCAAAGAGGGCTATGTGTATGGGTTCGGTCTGTCCAACTACTACCAGCTTGGTAAGTGTTACACAGTAGTGGTATTGTTTTCTTCACCTGTCTTTCTATTTTGATACTGTAGATTAGGGCTGTCACTATACCAACATTTTGAGCTTTTATATAATACTAGTTAAAATTTCAATATTCAATATCATTTTTGATACCACAGTAAAATATACAACCTCAAAATTCCACAAAGTTCAAAAACAATTTTACTTAACAATTTGATACTGAAATTGAAAAAGCATAGACTAAAGTTTTCTGTCCCACGATGGAGAATTTAAGGGTAAAGTGCATCCTCATATACTACCCACAGGTACAACTGTCAAGACTGTAGTAAATTAATGTCTGTCTGAGTTTAGAGCTCGTACTCTGGCTCGCTCTGCTGAATGCTGTTCAGTGCAATGATTTGTAATGCAGGCTGTTGAGTTGTAGGGAAGCAGAATCATCTTGAGGCTACAGTTTTCCACAATGATGTGAGCAGTGGGGGAATAAGAAGTTATCACTTTGCAACACAGTTGGGGAGTATGGACAGTATTTTAGGTACCATTTCCATTTAATGACATGAGCATTTCATGAACTGATCCTCAGATTAGCTGTTGTTTGTCATCCAAGTTTGTGTTGTTAATGGGCTTGTTGCACCCTGAATACTACTAAGACACATAATTGACAACACAGTGGTACCTCTCATTGTAACTGTCCTGAAAATGCTGCTTAGAATTTCTTACAAAAATGTTCATTTGCTCCCAAGTTTTTTTTTAGACTTAACTGGGGAACCTATTGGGCAGTAGCATGTTTCAAAGTCATATGCCTTTGAATTGATTAACAGAACAAAAAAAAGTTGCCGAAAGCAAGATTTTACAATGCTTATGTTATTGGTTAGGACTTCTTGTTGGCCTGTCAGTTTCAGTTAAAACTCGCATGTTAACTAGAAATGTAAGTCCTTCAATTCTAGTAATTACTACTACTTCTTTTGGCGGCTCCCGTTAGGGGTCGCCACAGCGGATCATCCATTTCCATTTCTTTCTGTCCTCTGCATCTTTCTCTGTCACACCAGCCACCTGCATGTCCTGCCTCACCACATCCATAAACTTCCTCTTTGGCCTTCCTCTTTTCCTCTTCCCTGGCAGCTCCATGTTCAGCATCCTTCTCCCAATATACCCAGCATCTCTTCTCCGCACATGTTCAAGCCATCTCAATCTTGCCTCTCTTGCTTTGTCTTCAAACCGTCCAACCTGAGCTGTCCCTCTGATATAATCATTACTAATCCTGTCCTTCTTCATCACTCCCAATGAAAATATTAGCATCTTCAACTCTGCCACCTCCAGCTCTGCCTCCTGTCTTTTCGTCAGTGCCGCTGTCTCCAAACCATATAACATAGCTGGTCTCACAACCATCTTGTAAACCTTCCCTTTAACTCTTGCTGGTACCTTTCTGTCGCAAATCACTCCTGACACTCTTCTCCACCCACTCCACCCTGCCTGCACTCTGTTCTTCACCTCTCTTCTGCACTCCCCGTTACTTTGGACAGTTGACCCCAAGTATTTAAACCCATACGCCTTTGTCCCCTCCACTCCTTGCATCCTTGCCATTCCACTGTCCTCTCTCTTATTCACATATAGATAGGTATTCCGTCTTGCTCCTTCTTTCATTCCTCTTCTCTCAGTGTATACCTCCACCCCCCCAAGGCTCTCCTCAACCTGCACCCTACTCTCACTACAGATCACAGTCAGTACGTTTACATGACACTTAAAAAATCGAATTATTGCGTTAGTCCGACTAAAACCGGATTTTTAAAATGCATGTAAACATGTTAGCTCGACTGAAATCGAAGTTGTAATAGTCGGACTAACACACCCAGATAATGCGATTGGAAGTCGATTTACTTCTGCATGTATACACCTTAGTCGGACTGGAGCTGGTCGAGGCGATCTGCGTACGCACTAACTTTCCGCGCGCCAAGTCTGACCCGGAAGTCGAACAGTGTAAACCGAAGAAGAGTGGGACACAAGAAGAGGAAGCCAGTAACTGCAAACATGGCGAAAACAAAGAGAGCTCATTTTTGGATGGATGAAGAGACGGAGTATATGCTTACTCAGTTGAAAGAGCTGAACATTTTAAAATGCATGGAAGGGAGGAAGACAAGAAATGGCGACTTATTCAAAAAAGTAGCCGAGCAGATGGTCGGGGCAGGGTTTAAAACGACGCCGGAGCAGATCTGCGTTCGGTGAAAGCACCTTAAACAGGCGTACTACAACACCAAAAAAAATAACTCTACCAGTACCGGTAATGGCCCAATACAAACAAGCTGAAAGAGTGCATATCGCCACCTATCGTAGCGGAGCCCACATGACTCCCTCAGTAAATCGATTTCCCTCCCGCACATGTATACTGGGACTAAAGTCAGTAGTCGGACTAATGAACTAATCGAGCTATAACCATAGCTCGACTAAACTGTGCATGTAAACGTACTGAGTGTCACCCGCAAACATCATAGTCCACGGAGACTCTTAAAGCATGCCGGGACTGTATTGGGACAGTGAGAGGTTAAATATAGTTGTGAAGAGGTAAGCCAGCTGGTCGGAGCATTCCTGGAGGACCCGACCAGGTATGCCGTCCAGTCCGGCAGCCTTCCGTTTGTTCACTTTGCACAGTGATTCTCTGACCTCTGCGATCAATAGTGAGCACCTGGTTTTCTGGATGGGCGGGGATTTTTGTGGCTGGGTCAGTATTGTCCTTGTCGAAGCAGGCGTAGAAATGATTCAGCTCATCTGGGAGGGAGGCATCATAGACAGTAGGACCACTGTTGGCGCTTTGTAGTCTGCGATAGACTGAATGCCTTTCCACATTCGCCAGGGATTGGAGTTATTATGAAAGTGGTCCTCTATTCATAGGGAATAGTTACATTTGACTGTTCTGATGCCCTTTTTGTGGTTGGATCTGGCTGTGCTTTAGGCCTTGCAGTTACCTGACTTGAACGCTGCATCCCGGGCTTTCAGCAGCTGTCGGACCTCACTGGTAATCCAGGGTTTCTGGTTTGGAAAGGTGCGGATTGATTTTTTTGTTGTGACACTCTCAGTGCAAAAGTTCATGTAGGATAGCACAGCAGATGTCTGTTCATTAATGTCTATATGGGAGCCATGGGTGGCTGAATGTGCAAAAATACTCCAGTCTGTGTTGTCAAAACAGTCCTGGAGTTCAGAGACTGCTCCTTCCGGCCAGACAGTGATTGTCTTTACTGCTGGCTTTATCCGTTTTATGAGGGCTTTTATTTGTAGGCTGGGACCAGGAACAGGCAGAGGTGGTCAGACTGCCCCAGGTGGGGGCAGGGAGTAGCCTTGTATGAGTCCTTAATGTTAGTATAGAGAAGGTCCAGGGTGTTTTGTCCCCTAGTGGGGCATGAGACATGTTGATGTAATTTGGGCAATACAGCCCTGAGGTTAGCCCGATTAAAATCACCACCTATGATAAAGGCATTGTCCGGGTATTTGGTCTGTTGTCTGCTGAATGGCACATTGTAGCTGCATAAGTGCTTCCTTAGCATTAGCATGTGGGGGGATATACACAGCAGTGATGGTAATGGCCATTAGCTCCCTAGGCAGGTAAAAAAGCCTGAATCATAAGAAGCTAGAGATCAGCAGAGCAATGCCTTTCAATGACCTTTATATTGTCGCACCAAGAGTTGACATAAATACTCAAATTTCCTCCGCGGATCTTGCCGGAGTCCGCTGTCATGTCGGCATGGAAGGCTGTGCGGTCCGCTAGCTCAACAGCCAAATTGGTTATGTTGCTGTTGAGCCAAATCTCCGTAAACATCAGCAGACAGCAGTTCTCCAGCCTTTTCTGAGAGGATAGCCTGAGTCTTATCTTGTCCATTTTGTTGGCTAACGATTGGACATTAGCCATGAAGATGCTGGGGAGGGAAACTTTGAAGGAAGCGCTACTTAGCTTTGCATATATCCCGCCTCACTTCCCCCTTGTCTGTTTGCATTGCCGACGGGGGCAGCATTTCCACTGCGAGAACGGTGAGCGGATATCGAGTGGTAAATTGTCCGTGATGGTAGAGGGAAGTGAGTAATCCGTTCTGACGTTTAAAAGTTCCTGGCGGCTATAGAAGATTGCATAACCTACACTTGTAAATAAACTTAAAACTAACATAAAAAACAAAGAAAACCTAGCAATGAACAGGGAGCCACAGTAGCCACTGCGTCCAGCATGCCGCCATCTTTGATCACAACCCATCGTCCTTTACAGTTTTTTGCCATCGTTCTGTCCCGGGGGGAATCGAATTCTGATTTTTGTCGTCTTACCATGGCAATGATCGAATACTTTGAAGCATTCAGGTCAGCCCTAGACAATAGAGACTTTTTATGCGGTCATGTTAGTGTCCAACAACCTCTGTTTTAATCCATCCAGGGACTGATAGCATCAAGACGTGTTTTACCCCTGTGAAACTGAGTTGCTTCAAGAACTCGACCACCTCCTGGGTGGGCTTCTCAGGAGGACAGCACCACACACTCTGCCTTGATGCTGAAGGTAGGCTGCAGCTGACAGAGAATATATTCAATTCATTAATCATTACATATTATTTTACCATACTCCAGATTTAGCATTTACACTAAATGCTGATTCAGTTAACAGGCCATAGACCAACGCACACTGATAATGGTTGTAACACTACTATTCCATCACATGAACAAGCTCATCCATCAGAAAATGCTCTCATGAATTCTCAGGCTACAGGCAGAAGCATTTGTTTATTGACCTACACTAGCTGTTGCAGGGTTTAACAACATCTGGGCAACTTCCATTGTTACTGATTTGCAAAATTAGGCCACAACACCACAAGAAAGTTGGGAGGATGTTTCTAGACCCTCACCCTGATAGTCTTTTCACAAACTTGACCCATCTGTAATAGAGTTGGGGAATGGTGTATGTTTAGGCATAGTGTGTACATACCACCACGCTGTACTGCCATCTAATATCATTTCATCTAGACTTAGAACTTTATTCTTCTGGTTAGAATGGAAGGGTCATGTGGTCATGACTCTTGCATTCTACAGTAATAATATACATTCTATTACTACAATCAGGGGTTGACATTCAGGTAATTTTTCCATTGGCCATCTGGGCCAGTGGAAATCAAACTGCTGGCCCATCACAAATCCCATTTTGATGCTGCCAATTTAGCATTCTCATTTAGATATGTCTAAACAACAACTTGTAATGACTATTACTGTATAATGACAATCAACAGAGAATGATGCGCATGTTCTATATCAATTATAGATGTTTTTTCTATTACATTTTATTGCTAGGTACCAAACAAAGCAGGCTTACATGACCAAGTACTGTTGGCTATTTTATATGTTGGGTTCCAAAGGGCATACTTTGTCTACTCGAATCTGTATCTTCATGTTACATAATAGGACTAAGCCAAACTATTGTATTTTGAAATTTGCAAATCTGTTGGTTTAATGTTTAAATATTAGCTTGATTTTTTTATTTTATTTTTTACATGGTCTCAATCAACAATCAAGCTAATCAATTCATGCACAGGTGATGAAATATTTATGTTGTGCATGTATAACATGATGATCTCAATATTGGGCAAATGGAAAAACACACATGTGCGTGTGCACACAGAATTCCCAAAGGGGAGGCAATCCAGAAAGACTTGATAGAATCCTTTTGTCGGTGACCTTTCACTTCTGTAGCCTCATTCTTCTAACTTTTCAGCATAAGCAGGAAAATCCGCATATTTTACAGAACAACCCATCTTTAGCCACGTCATGCACGAACTGTGGCCATCATTTTGGCCAGTGAGGCTTTCTTTGCCTTATTTTTGTCATTTTCTGTTTCCCGCGAGTCTTCATCCAATGCTTTCTCTTTTTTTCCTTCGCTCCTGGCCAGCAGATGGAGGCTTAAGAAACATAGCTTTGCATGTGTGAGAACAGAAAGCTAGCTAACCATATACAAAGGGTACTGATTTGTGCACTGTGCCTGCTCATCTTAAGACCCTCTGTGAACCCACTGAAAGAGCAAGACAGTGCATGTCATGTCTTGTGCAACTGGATTGTCAGCAATCTTGCACATTTAACTGCAAAAGGTATTTATCAAAAAGACAGTCATAAATGTCAACTCATTTCACAGTCAAAAATATATTTTTATTTTTGTTTCTTTTTATGGCAAAATGGGCCTCTGAAAATCGATAATTACTAGCCCAGAGGTCTGAGAATACACTGTCTTGCCAGCAGGCACATAGAATTATCAAGCCCTGTACAGTTTAAGATGGACTATTATTTCTAGTCAAAACAAAGTGATTGCTCAAGGATCACTGACCTAAATTCTGACGAGATTAACTTAATTGAATAACAGGAACGCAGTTAAAAAATAAATGTCAACTGCCTAATATCTGAGGTCGTGTCATAATTCTGAATGAAAATCAGTGGGACATAGTGGACAAAACGTGATGAGCATCTCAAATGAACTAGTACAAATGCCCTCCAATAACAAATAGGAACATCAACAAGCTTTGGATTTACAAATATATCGAGTCTACCCAGTGATTGATTGATGTTATTTATTTATTTATTTATTTTGAGGAAGAGAATTTGAGATGCACCAAGGGTAGAAGTATACTTTCTAAGACCTGGTTTTAACAAGTGTAACAGTTGGATTATCGCGTAAAGAATAATAATGCTTCTCAAAGCTGTCTCTTGACCGATTTTCAAGTAAACACAACATTAACCAAGCTTTTCAGACCAGAAGAGCTATGGCTGAGACAGATGAAAATCTAGTGCTAGATCCTTAACAACTAACAGACCTAGAGAACCGTTCACAAGAGTCCAGACACCATGAATATTGCTGCTAGAGTGTCATGGATTGATGATTGTTTGAATGATTTGATTTGATTGACAATACTAGCAACATTGAACATTTGATTAACAATCTACTTCATTAATTTTGCATAGCCGTACTCATTTCAGCACTTTTTGGTGGATGTTTTTGGGAAGTAAGATTAGCATTTTTCTAATGGTTACACTATAGTGTCCAAGTCATGTCTCAGCTATAAGTTTGGTCACAAAGCTGTAGGGCATTCACCACTGCTGCATTTTAGTAGTCAACTACTCCCAAAAAGTACCAAAGTAGTCAATTAATTGCAGGAGATGTATCTTTTTTTTCACCCAATAGCAACGGTCAACTCTGGTCAAAAAGGTCTCAAATAAACCAGTAAAGGGTTAACTAATGTAGGCTGGAGAAACATGGGGGTAGATGAAATAGAGTTCTCAACTGGCTCTGAGAGGCTGTTTACATATGAGCCACAATCTGATTGGACTAAACTTCCAGCAAGCTTGTCTGAGCTGGAGATACTGTTTGACTGCAGTAACAACATGACCGCCTTTTCTGTTTAATTGGTGACCGTGTTAACTGGTGACTTTCAGCCGAGTGCATCGATGGTTGTCGTGAGGGCAGCCATTGAAAATCTTAAAAGCCTTAAATTATCTTAAATTGAATGTTCAATACAATACATATTTGTCTGGTCCTTTTTGTCCTACATTATGTAAATTAAACGGTGTCGCCAACAAGAAGCATTCACATTTCTTGAAGTTAATTTGTGGGGAAAAACATTGATTAGCAGAGCAGCTAGCATCTGAGGAATTTGACATTATAGAAGAAAGAAGAAAGCCAATTATTTTGTCATTGTACAGGTTACAATGAAATCTGTCTTCTGCATTTAACCCATCCTATTGTATAGGAGCAGTGGGCAGCTGCAGTGCCCAGGAACCAATTTCAGGTCTTCTTTCCATTGCCTTGGTCAGGGGCACAGACAGGAGTATTAACCCTAACATGTGTGTCTCCACCCCTCCCCCTTTTTTTCCCCCCTCCCCAATTGTATCTGGCCAATTATCCTACTCTTCTGAGCTGTGCTGGTCGTGCTCCACCCCCTCTACCAATCTGAGGAGGGCTGCAGACTACCACATCTCCTCTTCTTTTCACCTGACAGTGAGGAGTTACGCCAGAGGGACGTAGCGCGTGGGAGGATCTCGCTATTCCCCCCAGTTCCCCTTGAACAGGCACCCCGACCAACAAGAGGAGGGCACTAGTGTAGGGACTGGGACACACACCTACATCCGGCTTCCCGCCCGCGGACACGCCCAATTGTCTGTAGAGACTCCTGACCAAGCCAGAGGTAACACGGGGATTCGATCCGGCGATCCCTGCGTTGGTAGGCAACGGAATAGACTGCTATGCTACCCGGATGCCCCTAACATGCATGTCTTTTTGATGGTGGGAGGAAACCCACGCAGACACAGGGAGAATATTCAAACTCCACACCGAAAGGACCTGAGACAGCCTGGGTTTCGAACCCAGGACCTTCTTGCTTTGAGGCAACAGGGCTGGGCCACCGTGCCACCATAACGTTACAGATTAGATGATTGAATATGAGTCACTCTGTGATTGAGGTTAATGGTATAAGATACTGCTGCACTGCTAGCTGTGAGTTGTTTCCCACATTATAAGAAATGCTGTGAGAGGTGAATGAGTCTTGCTGAGCACAATTTAACTTACCTAAATTGTTAACGTAGATATTAAACACATGAGTGTGTATTTAAAACCGATTAAAGTAAATTTAAAGGTTTTTAGGAGGACACAAGTGGTTCTGTTCGTGTTTGACAGCTACCATCACTAAAGTCACCAGTTAACATGGTCACTCGTTAGCTTGAAACACAGGGATAGCGCGAGTCCTTCCTTCTCCAAATACCTTACATTCTGTTTATTTAACATGGCATAACGTAGATGGCATAGAAAAACGACTGGTCAGACAAATCTATGTTCATCAATAACCAAAGTTATGTCCGGCTTCGGTCGTTAGGCCATCTCAAAAGCTCTAAATA
Source organism: Lampris incognitus (assembly GCF_029633865.1). Lineage (NCBI taxonomy): Eukaryota > Metazoa > Chordata > Actinopteri > Lampriformes > Lampridae > Lampris > Lampris incognitus. The sequence continues at coordinate 14,467,533 of NC_079219.1, forward strand.
GCCTATTATGATGCACTATGATTACATGCTCAAACAGTTTGAAATACAAGATCAACTTCAGATATAACTTGTGAAACTACTGTAGCAATCTCACCAATAAAGACAAATATCCACAGGTGGCAGAAAGTTTACTAATATGTTGGTTTAATGACACAAACATTATTGATAGTGACTGACATATTGACACTGAGCTGTCCGAACACATTCAGATTAACATACATTTTACTCAAACGCTTAGCGTAAAGAGAAAAATACACAGCACCCCCAGCTGCACATCTGCTGTAGGTGCATTGCCACTGCTTGGTTACTGCACCGTGCCCAAACCAAAGATGAAGGGTACAACTATGCACAGTGTTGACTAATGGTTTTGATAGTCGACTGTTCTGTGAACCTATAAAGCTGTAACTTCTTTAACTCAGACTTCATTTTACTATATTTGTCTTGTCCTATATATTTTGTCAGGATTCATAATATCAGGGGTCTGAGACCCATTCAAATCTTTAACTGTGTGGCAAGTCTGTTGCTACAAGAGGGTTTGGACAGAGGCAGATGTCATTAAAATCACGTGTGTGTGTGTGTGTGTGTATATATATATATATATATATATATATATATATATATATATATGCAGACCATACACAGAGTAGACAGTCCCACACAGATCTCACAGGCCTGGGGAGCTTTCCCCACTCTTCCCTGGCATACCTCGCACCCCTCCTTTCCATTTCCAGCCCTGCTCCCTTTCGGCAGTGGCCATGCCAGGCGCACCATGCTGCCTGTGGCACACGCGGAAACTCCCTGCCCACGACCTAGCACTCCCTCACGTTGTTGGTCAGCTCCGGCTCGTCCTCTCTCTCCGTGCACGCCAGGCTGCCGTTAAGATCCCTCGTCTGTCTGTATTCGCCTCTGCCCAGGGTGGTGGTAAGGCTCTGGCTGGTATGGTGGTCCAAGTATCTGCTTGGCGGTGGCTCAGTGGAGAGGATAAAGGCTTTGCAATCAGGCCAACTCGCCTCAGGTGTGTCCTCCCTGCTGGCTTTATTGAACCCCACCCCCACTGCCACAAACTTCAACAACAACTTGGAATCATACTCATTGTTCTTTGTGTTTTTCTTCTTCAGAGAAAACCAAGGCATCGGTTTAATCTTTGACTGACTGTTTTTTGTTTTGTTTTTTTGGATTGACTAGACTTGCCTTTGGTCCTGTCTATGACAATAAAACTGTATCTGGATTTTTATCTTTAGGACAAGTCTACAGCCTTGGCAGGGCAGAGTATGGCCGTTTGGGCCTAGGCCAAGGCGCTGAGGAGAAGAGCAAGCCCACACTTGTTGCTGGGTTGGAGCTGGCTAATGGAGTGAATTGTGGTGCGTCTGTTAGCTATGCTGTTACTAGAGAAGGTAAGAACAAATGCAACATGTTTCGTTGAAGTCTGTTCAGTGAAAAGTAGTTTTGGTTGAAGTTTTGTAACTGGAGTAGTGGAACTTTTATATTGCATTACCAAACTCAAGCACTACTGAGTCTGTCGTAAATATCCATTTTGACACAAAAGAAAGTTTCATCAGGTTTTGTGTTGGTACTTCAGATACTTTATACAACCTGTCCCTGTGTTATGATTTTGCTGTCAAGAGCTCATCATTAATGAAAGGATGCACATTCCAATAATTGCTGGCTGCATCTACTTCAGGGTCTCTGTATGCCTGGGGAATGGGCACCAACCTCCAACTTGGCACAGGGGAGGAAGATGATGAGTGGACTCCTGTTAAAATGACGGGCAAGCAGCTCGAGAACCGCACAGTACTAATGGTATCCAGTGGAGGTCAACATACAGTCCTCTTGGTCAAAGACAAACAAGAGAGCTGATATCCTCCTCATGGTCAGGGGTTGATGCGTAATGTGTTGGACTGTTGCCATCGAGGGTTCTTTGTGAAGATACCTTTATCTGTGGGGAGAGGCTTAGCCTTAATATTACTTTCTGTGCTGAGCCAGGCAAGCCTTAAAGGTGCAAGGCAGTGGAGGAAAAGGGGAGATTAGGCCCCATTTTAGAAGAGCTCTCTACTCAGAATGGGGGGGGGGGGAATGTCCTCAGATGTTTTCTGTAGCTCATTACTTAAAAAGAGAGACTTATTTTTTTAAATCAAGCTGTATGTGGATGTTTTTTTTTAAAGTATGAGGGTGTGTGTGCATAAGGGAAATAATGGGCAAGCCTTTGTGTGAAATTCTGTGCCACTACCTTTGCAAAGGTTTCCATTTGCTTTGAAGAAATAAAAGTCCATCTCTACGTTGTTTAAAATGATTTAACTCAAGGACCCTTTTTTTTTTTGTCTGAATTTGTATTTAGCTTTAGCATAAAAAAACTGGTACTGTTTGGACATTAAAGCACCATTTCATACAGTAACACGCTGTTTTTGTTTGCCCTATCTGAATAAAGATAAAATTTTAATTATTTGAACTATCTTGTTACTTAATGCTTTGCAGTATCCCCAATCCAGTTAACAGTATGCAGTACTCACAGTATTCCACGGATAGCATGCCTGCCGGGGGGGAAACCCACCCAAAAGCAAAATTCACTTGATTGCACTAATCTATGAGAGTTTGTTGAAGGTAAATTTTGCTGACAGATAAAATTAACAATAAATGCCAAGACTGTAGATTCAGTTAATAAAGGTTCTCTTGTCTGTGAATGAAAGAAAACACAAAGTGTCCCATGTGTTTCGAGATTTGCTCTAGCTCATGCTTTTTGAAATTTCATTGAAATAACCTTTGTCAGATTGTTTAAAGCAGCGGTAAACAGGAGTTTTAAAGAAATTAACATAGTGTGACAAGATGATGTGGCGAACTCATTTCTGAAAGCTTTATATTCATGCTTGGGTTGGAGACAGCATGACCATAGAAACAAGGCCCTGCTGGATATATCAGGGTCGTATGGTAGTTGCGTGTCATCTTGGCTGTTAATCCACCTGGATGTGAGTGAGTCCATCTGATCAGTATAGCAATTTTCATTCGCTTGCTTGAGGGCTGACACCATACCGGATCTGGATATGTGCTGTTGGCTAATCCAAGGAGCGAGACCAAAGACACCCCCACCCCCCCAGTGTCAAACCCTGAGCTCTGGACAGACGTCAGAGGTAAAAGAAGAGGCAGATACAACAAGCAAAGTTCCACTAATAGAATAATAAACCTGTAGGGGTCCGCGGTGGTGTAGCGGTCTAAGCGTCGGCTTTGTGTCGATGCAGTTGCCCACTGGAGACCGGGGTTCGCGCCCCGGTCTCGTCAGATCCGACAATGGCCGGACTCGATGAAGCAGCAATCATTGGCAACGCCGTCTTTGGGAGGGGGGCGGAGTCGGCTTGTGTTCGTCACGTGAATGCGTCTCTGTGTGTGTCGGAAAAAACAGTGGTTCGGCCTGGAGTCGCCTTGTCACGGAAGTGGCGAGGCGTCTCCTTCGAGACTGCCGGCCGGAGAGATGCAGTTGGCGAACGCACGCAGTACGAGGGTGGGTGTTTGAATTAAAATAGGGATCGATTGGCCACTAAATTGGGAGAAAAATCAAAAATAAATTTATATAAAAAAAGAATAATAAACCTGTTCTCCAGCCGATCCTCTGTTGAGACATTAGTGGAACTTTGCTTTAATTATTAATTATTTTTAATTGTTTTAATTGTTTTAACTTTGCATAAAAGAAGAATATAGGAAGGCTGAATGCAGATGGAAAAAAACTACTCTTGAAGTTCATCGACTCCATATGAAGGAGTTATCTAAATTGAATCAAACTATTAAAGAGTCAAGAATTGCTTACTTCTCTGACTTGATTGAGAGTAATAAACATAACCCTAGGTTTCTGTTTAGTACTATCAATCAGCTTGTGACTCCCTCTCTTCCTACCATTTCTGCCTGTTCTGCTAATGACTGAAAATTTCTTGTCTTTCTTTGTTGACAAGATCGATGGTCTAAGGTCCAATTTTACCCCCACTGCCCCCCCGCCCCTTTCAGCCATCCGATTTAATGTCGGAATTTGCTCCTGCATCTCTACAGTTCATGTAGATCTTGTGCGTCACTCCTCCAGTCCCTGTGATATGGGAGGGTTTCCGTGCAACGTCATCACAGAGATGCGTGCGCAACTAGGGGGCAGAAAGCAGCTACAGCACAGAGATTTCAACCAAGATAGAGCTCAGATACAGCAGAGATGACACGCAGTTGTTGTGCAATAAACTGCACAAACCGCCAAAAGGATGGGAGGTAAATATTCAACATTTTCATTGTTGAACCGCTTTGGTAGCTCTCAAAAGATGCATCTCATAATCTTTTGAGAGCTACCAAAGCGATTTTGCCCCTTGGCTGCGCACGCACCCAGTAATGTTTGTAAACAGGAAATCTGTCAATAGTTTCGACAAAATTTTTTAAATCCATCCTCCCTGGTTTAGGTCCCAGCCTGCTCTCTATCAACAACTGTTCACTCACATCCGGGTCTGTACCTGACTACTTTAATTGCCTGTGTTCAGCCCCTCCTCAAAAAACCCTGTCTTGATCTGGCATGGATAGAGAATTATATACCAATTCACCCTTCGCTAAGCCACGCCCCCGAAACGCAGACTGGCCAGTCACAGCGCAGCATAGGACAGGCTCCGACAGAGGTCCGACACTTTCATGGCGGCGCTCCGTTGACTCCGATGCAAAAGTTTCAGATTTTCTTCATTTCCGAGCTGGTTTTGTGGACTTTTTAGCTAGTTATGGTTAAACGTTGTGCCTGGGGCACTTGTAACAGTGACACTCGATACCCGGAGAGGCTGGAAGGAGATGTACGTTTTTTCCCCTTTCCAAAACCAAAATTAAACACTGAAAAGTGTAACCCCTCAGAGATCACCAAGCACAGCTTTGTCTGCTCCAAAGCAAGTAATTACTTTTATTAACTGTAAAATCATGTTAAAGCTTGACGGACTTAGCAACAGTAACTAAGGGGGGGGATCCTTGAAAAAAATGTTGCTGACGAAATCCTGCAGCTGACTGAGGGGCATAACATTCTCAATAAATTTCAATCCGGGTTTTGTCACAAGCATAGTACTGAGACTGCATTACTAAGAGCGTCTAATGACATTCTAATGCATGCTGATAAAGGTGAATACTCTATCGTTATTCTCCTAGATTTAACTGCTGCCTTTGATACCATCGATCATGCAACCTTATTTGATAGGTTGGAGAACTGGGTTGGCATTTCTTGTACAGCATTAAATTAGTTTTGCTCTTATCTGACAAATAGATATTTTTATGTTTCTATTAACAATCTTGTATCCTCGTCAGCTCCCCTACTGTGTGGAGTCCCTCAGGGGTCTGTCCTTGGGCCAGTCCTCTTCTCTTTATACATGCCTCCTGTGGGTCATTTGTTTAGTCACTTTCAAGACATGTCATACCACTGTTATGCCAATGATACTCAGATCTATTTCTCTGCCAAACCCAATAACCTGAATCCACTGTCTTCCCTCCATGATTGCTTAGCTGCCACCAAAGACTGGATGCCCTTAATTTCCTCCATCTAAACCCCAACAAAACTGAAGTTCTCAGTTGGTCCTGAGAACTTTGCCACTGCAGTTGATCAGTTTATTGGTCCACTTAATTCAAAAATCAAACCTACCGCTAAAAATCTTGGTGTCATCTTTGACCTGAATGTCTTTTGATCGTTATGTTACTAAACTTGTCCAATCCTGTTTTCTTCAGCTAAGAAATATTGCTAAGAAATATTGCAAAAATCAGAAATATTTTATCTTTTAACGATATAGAAACATTAATTCACACTTTCATTTTCTCCCGTCTAGATTACTGTGACTTCCTCAACTCTGGCCTCAACCAAGCTACTTTAAATCGTCTACAGTTGGTTCAGAATGCAGCTGCTAGACTACTAACTAGAATTAGCCAGCCATAGGTCCCATGTTACCCCATTTCTTGCATCCCTCCATTGGCTTCCCAAAAATTCAGAATAATCTATAAGATCTTATTGATTACATTTTCTGATCTTCTTATTCCTCATTCCACTTCCCGACCCCTCCGATCCTCACACCTCGGTCTTTTATCCATCCCTCACTCCAACTGCAAAACAAAACCTGACCGCGCCTTTGCAGTTTTAGCCCCAAGTCTCTGGAATAATCTTCCCCAATCCATTAGATTTGCTGAATCTTTGGACTGTTTTAAGCAGCTTCTAAAAACCCATCTTTTCAGGCAAGTCTTTCTGTAGATCCCCACACCTGCCTTCTATTTTGTTTCGTTTTTAGCTTGGTCTGTTACTCCCTATGCCATGTCTTATATTCATTCAATTTATTTCATGTATTTATTTGTATTTTGTGTATTGAGTGTAAAGCACTTTGTAACTGTGTTTTTAAAAGTGCTATATAAATAAAATTTTGCGTGCTTGCTTGCTTATCCCAGAATTGGACAGTTTGCCCTCAGGCTCCATCTCACTCCTTGCTATTAGAATAGAATAGAACTGTATTTGTCATTGTACAAGTGCAACGAAATTTGAAAATGCAGTTCTTATCAGTGCAAAGATCAATACAAAAATAATAAAAAAAAACATAAAACACACACATTCATTTCTACTATGGAGAGATGGCAATTTAAACCCAAGTCTATTTGTCTAACTGAATGACTTATAAGTTGTATGCTTAGTCATAAATCTGTTATACATATAATGAAAACGCATTCCCCACACATTATCCATGAGTGTAAATTATCAGTTCAGGATGCAAATGATGACTATGAATACATACATCAAAGCCATATGCCCCTTTTGTGTTAAATCTTAATTGAAAAGTATCGGGTCCATAGTCCTCATCTCTCGCTTTGATCTGACCAAAATGACCCATGGTGAAGTATTTGGGATGGTCAGATGAAAACCTCTTGTGACACACTTCTCGGAAAGCTTTGAAATGCAAAAGCGTCTTTTAAAATCAGCTAATTGATAAAGCACAAGGCCCCTTTTTCTAGTCTATGGCTGTTTGTTCTCTGACAAAGTAAAATGTCAAGAATAAATTTGGTTCAATTATGACCGCGGAGGGTTTCAATGAGGGTGTCTGGTGTGTCAAGTGACCAGAATACAAATCCTCATTCAGATGTTGTGTACTGTGTTTTACTGTTTTCAGGGGTCCTGTCACTTTGCTGTGAGGGAAAGACATTGACAAAGCATGCATTTGGTTTGGTTCTCTTGAAAAAAAAAGATAAAAATTCAATCACGCCTGACAGGTACTCTGGTTCAGCCTTCAGAAATCCTTTTTTCATATGAAATCATCTGGTGTCAGGAGCACAAAATAGTAGGACTCCTGATTCTTTAATGGTTTTTTGGGAGGAATAATAGAAATAGGAAAACCATTGTATTAAAAGAAAAATATTGTTTTAGTCTCAAATGGAGATCTAGCACAAGGGTGATAAAAATTTCTATTTCATTTGGATCATTTCTGTCACATTTTGGATTCCGCCGCAACCAGGGAGAACAAATTGCAGTCTGTCTTGTTAATGCCGTCGTCATTGAAAAAATTAATTACACATAATTGACATAATTGCTGTTGAAATGTAAGCGCATCATTGGGAGGTTATTTTAACTTGTTTACCAAACACCAAATCTAATGTGCTTCTCAAACATCCCCCCCCTTTTTTTTTGAATGGATAGCATCTTTCAGTTGCAAGTGACCATAGACCATCGATGACCCTCCGTGATGGATCTGTCCTTAAATATTTTGATGGCTCTGTGTACATTTCTTCATAATGCTGTCAAAACAATCAAGGCAGAGCTAGAGTGATTATACGGTCACTGTGATAATGCATCTTTTTTTGGTAACAATGATGCAAATAGTTGTTCTTATTGTTTAAGGTGACTGTTGTCGACATACCTCTACTTAGAAAAAACCTGCACCTCGATCCAGGGTCGCTTTATAAGTATCAACCAGTCCCTAATCTTCTATTCTTTTTCTGAAGTACTAGAGAGAGTTGTGTATCAACAACTTTTGACCCACATAGAAGAAAACCATCTATATGAACCTTTTCAATCAGGTTTCAGGACCTGTCCCACCACTGAAACTGCTCTGACCAGAGTGGTGAGTGACCTTTTACTAGCTATGGACTTTTATTTCAGTGGTACGGTGGTGCAGTGGTTAGTGCGGTCGCCTCACAGCAAGAAGGTTCGAGCCCCGGGGTAGTCTAACCTTGGTGGGTTGTCCCGGGTCATATTCTGTGTGGAGTTTGCATGTTCTCCCCGTGTCTGCGTGGGTTTCCTCCGAGGGCTCCAGTTTCCTCTCACAGTCCAAAGACATGTAGGTCCTGCGACCCTGAGAGCAGGATAAGTGGTTAAGATAATGGATGGATGGACTTTGATTCCAGTTCTGTGCTTCTGATACTGGACCTCAGCGTAGCCTTTGACACCGTTGATCACTGTATACTATTAGACAGATTAAACTGTAATTTGGTGTCGCTGGTTTAGCTCTCTTGGCTTCAGTTCTACTTCTCTGGAAGAACACATTGTGTCTGCTATAGTAATATTACATCAAAATTTTCTGATGTTAAATATGGTGTACCTCAGGGCTCAGTTGTCTTGAGGCATGCTCAATAATTCAGGTAAGAAAATCAAAGAAGGTTGAATCAGTTCATCTGGATACAACGTTTATTGACAGATACGTTTCATCACTCAACTAAGTGACCTGTTCAGTCTATACTGACTGCAGGTATCCCCCCTCTTATAAACGATACAGTGCCTAACGACCGAAACCAACGACCAGTTTCATATGCAAATATGGGTGTGACCTTTAACTAGCGTTTCAAAGGCCATGTGTACTGTTCACAGAGGATTAGGAATTGTTGCAATCACAGCATTGTATGATGGCGACAGATGTATAATGACCGAACCCAACGATCAGTTTCATGTGCAAATATGAATATGTTTTCATGTTTTCATGTGCATATATCTTTCAGGGATGAGAATGTGCACATCCTTGATAGGGAGGAACGCTGGTTTGAACAGGGCGTCAAGGAGGCCATCTATGTTAAGAGGGAATGACCAATGGTGAACCCGGGAGGGGGGGGTAAGAGTACATCTGTCGCCATTTTACAATGCTGTGATGCAACAATCCCTAATCCTCTGTGAATAGTGCACATGGCCTTTGAAACTCTAGTTAAAGGTCACACCTATATTTGCATATGAAAAACTTGGTTTTGGTCGTTAGGCACTGTATTGTACTTTATTGATTATAAGGGTGGGGATACCTGCATTCAGTTCATACTGAAGATGTCACATAGTTGAGAGATGAAAGGTATCGCTCAATAAACGTATCCAGATGAACTGATTCCACTTTCTTTGATCAGGGCTCACTTCTTGGCCTTCTACTTTTCTCTCTTTATATTTCACCTCTTGGCCAAATCATATGTAGTTATGGAATTAATTTCCATTGCTATGCTGATGATACTCAGCTGTATGTGCCTATAAGGGCTGATGATCATACTCAAATGACTAATTTAGAGGCCTGCTTGCCTGCTGTTAAAAATTAGATGTCACTAAACATTTTGCTTTTAATTTCGGATAAAACTGAGATGCGGGTCATCAGCCCTGCTAGACACAGACACCAATTTGATCAAGTTACGATAACGATCGACAGCTCTGTGATTTCACAAAGTGTGGCAGCCACAAGTCTTGGTGTTACGTTTGATCCCTGCCTTTCCTTTGATTAGCACATTAAAGAAATCTCCAAGACTGCCTTTTTTCACTTATGTAACATAGCTGAAATTCGGTCTTTTCTGTCCATGGCTGATGCAGAGATTCGAATACATGCATTTGTTTCATCCAGACTTGATTCCTGTAATGTTCTGTTCTCAGGTCTGCCACATTGTAGTACTAAAAGTCTTCAGATGGTTCAGAATGCTGCAGCTAGAATCATAACCAAAACTAGAAAATTTGACCATATTACATCAATTCTTGCCTCCCTTCATTGGCTTCCTATCCATGTTAGATCAGACTTCAGGGTGCTTCTGCTGACTTGTAAAATCCTAAATGGTCTTGCCCCATCCTACCTGTCTGATCTCCTGAAACTGTACATTCAATCTGGAGCTCTTCGCTCTCAAAATACAGGGCTCCTGTGTGTACCCAAAGTTAAAAACAAGTCAGTTGGTGGCAGGGCCTTTTCCTATCGGGCCCCGTTCTTGTGGAATAACCTGCCTGCTGCCGTCAGACAATCAGTTTGTTGAGTCTTTTAAATCCAAACTTAAAACCCATCTTTTTCCCTTAGCCTACAATTAGTTTCCTTTAAGTTGAGTGCTTAACGACCTGTACTGCATGGCGGGTCAGTTTCTGTCTCAATGTATGTACCAAGCACCGTTCTGCTGATGAGATTATAGAGTATAGATTATTGATTATTCCAAACTGTTCTCTTCTCTCACATGTCTTTTCTCTCTCTGGATGATGTCTTCTCCTTTCTCTTCTTCTGTGTGTGTGAATGGTGTAATGTGAGTCTCTCTTGGGTGCATGTGCAGTCTGTCCTCCTCCCAGGTCTCCATGGTGATGGTGGTCGCCACCTGGACACTGCTTGGCATCCCCCTCATCACATTTTCTTTATATATATATATTATAAAAACATATAATTTTGTTATCCTGTTTTAATGTTATCTCCTCTTACTCAGACGTGGGACTTTTTTTTTTAACATGGTGATGGCGGTCGTGTGGCTCGGGTCCTGGGCTGTTCCGGTGGCATCTGGACACTGCTTGGCATTGTCCTCATCATATTCTTCATATATTTTATAATTCCATTATAATTCTATTATCCTCTTTCAGTAAATTAAATTGTGTAAATTGTGTAAACACAACAGCCATTGCATGTTGTCCATGTCGGGAGAGAGATCCCTCCTCTGTGACTCTCCCTGTGGTTTCTTCCTATTTTTTGCCCTGTTAAAGGTTTTTTTTTTTTTAGGGAGTTGTTCCTTATCCGATGCGAGGGTCTAAGGACAGGATGTTGTGTCGCTGTAATGCCCCCTGAGGTAAATTTGTAATTTGTGGTATTGGGCTATACAAATAAAATAGACTTGACTTGACATACTATCTTGTGTTTTGATTAAATACTGAAATTCAAACATCGCGTTGGTCTAAAACCTACAGAACGTTATGCTATTACATCATCTGACAGACTGTACATAACAGGTCGACTGGTCTGAGGGCAAAGTCTTTGAGGGCTTTTCAGATGAGACTGAATTGCATGAGGAATTGAGACCAATAATTCCCCTCAAGCCAGACGTCCTTTAAACAGTTTTTTTTGACAGAAAAAAGGCTTTTCTTATGCAGATAGGTAGCAATGGCAAGATAGTAAAAGATACAGGGGTTTTTCATAATACCCCTCGGTTCTAATTCCCCCACCCGCTAAACTCATCACAGAGGAGACAGAGAACCCTCTCAAGCACCTGGAACACAGCACAAGCTCTCTAATAAAGGAGAGGGTGGAATTAATTGCAGCAAATTGGCTGTTCTGCTCAGAGGTTTACATAACACTTTCATAACAGTCATAATATAGGAGCACGTTCCCCATAATGGGTTTACTGAGCATATTGCTATCATGGTTTATGACATGTTTCATGGTGCACTTACCATAAACATCAAATATTAGCCATTTGTAGTGGCTATATGCGGTGAACATTTTAACGCTGTGCTATCTAAATTGCTTAAAAGAGAACAGGTTGCCTATAATTGTGACTGGGCTATGGCGGTCCCTCGAGTCATCCCTGCTACTTGTTACGTTGAATTTGTTGTTTAGAGCTGTGTATAATCACAATGTTTAATCTATCAAAATCCTTGTGATTGGAACAAATGCTACAGCAAGGTTTTATTTAAAGTAAATAAAATGCATTCATCATTATCTAATTCAAGAGCAAAAGATACTTGGGGACCTGATGCTGTTTTTGGTGAAAAATATAAAGATGATTTAAATAGCCCTATCACTCATAGTATAAACCAGGCACTGGACAAAAGCATAGTTAAGCATAATTCCTGTATACAATCAGGTGACATATCAGTATACTACCCACCATTTCAAAAGTTGTTGAAAAGGTTGTTGCTGAACAACTGGTAGTTCATCTAAATAAAGAAAATCTCCTCCATTCTATGCGATTTGGGTTTAGAGCAAACCATTCCATTGAAACTGCATGTTGCTACTACCTTGAAGTAATTTAGGCTAGCCTTGATAAAAGAGGGGTGGTGAGTGCTGTATTTCTTCAACCTGCGCAAGGCTTTTGATACAGTCACTCACTCAGTACGCCTCTCTAAATTGTCTAAATTCAAACTTTCTGTCAATGTACTAAATTGGATTCAGTTTTACCTACTTTACCGCTCTCAGTGTGTCCAGATAAAGGATAAAACATCATAAGAGCCTGCGTTATGGGAGTGCCGCAAGGTTCTTTCTTAGGACCATTGTTTTTCAGCGCATACATCAATGATCTTCCATCTGTGTGTGACGGTGTAGAGACCCAGATGTGTGCAGATGACTCGGACTTATAGGCATATGGGAAAGACACTGACCAAGTTGCTGTGAAATTGTTGTTAACAATGGGAAAAGTTGCAAAGTGGCTCAGTTACTCGTCTCACTTTGAATATTGAGAAAACAGTAACCATGTTTGTTTTTTTTAACAAACAAACATACAGTTTTCCCAAATATTTATGTAAATGGGCAAAAGATAAAAAATGTTGATGAGTTTAAGTCAAGTCAATTTTATTTTTAACCCAATATCACAAATTACAGGCAGCTTTACAACAACACAACATCCTGTCATTAGACCCTTGTATCAGATAAAGAACAACTCCCTTAAAAAAAAATCTCTGTAACAGGGAGGAAAAAAATAGGAAGAAACCTCAGGGAGAGCAAAACAGGAGGGAGTTTAAATACTTACGTGTTATTCTTTCTACTCTTACATTCACAAGGCTTATTAAAAAGATGTGCCAAGTATTGAAATATGACTTATTAGGAATTTGCTAACAGTTGAATCCTCTAAGATGTATTTGCAATGATTTTTTTTTCTTGTTTTTGTTACTGCATATCATGTTGGTCTTGGAAAACAAGACTGCCTTAAAACCAATCAGGTCACTTCACAAACAAGCCCTAAAATCCAGGACAGGAAATCAAGACGGTATCATCATTGTGATATAGAATCAGAATCAATTTTATTGGCTCAGTGTGCCTATGCTTATGAGGAATTTGATTCCAGTACACACCAGCCTCTAGCACTTGCAGAATCAGTCACATGAAAAAAAAAAACAAAAAAACAAAAAAGAAGAAATAAATCGAACAACAGGATATCGGAGGCAAGCATGTATGCACAACAGGTATGTCACTACTATACAGAGACTTGTTATGGTTGGTTGAATTATCAACAATCTATGCCCATATATTATGCCATATTGCTTATATGCAATATCAATGCACCAACCATGGTATCATCACGTCTGGGGGGGGGGTGGATTCTGACTTAGAGGTGTTCAGTCATAATCCCACAGATGGTAGCCTTGCACCATTGGCTCCTCAGCCAAGCCAAGCACACACCAAATATTTGAACCTACAGTTCCTCTCATACTGAGCAGGATTACTATTGCAACAACACAGCCAAGGGAACAACGGGCTTGGCAGAATCAGCGGGGAAAGAAGACTCTGTTAAGCTTGACTCTAGTCTGCAACTGTGAAGAGACATGAGAGGCGTACAATTAGTGGGAGGCGAGCCCTGAGCAGGCTCTCATTTCTGGCGTCAAACAGCTGGCCTCCGCCGATCGCGACCCGTTCCGGGGACAGTGACAGGTGGGGAGTTTGACTGGGGCGGTACACCTGTCAAATGGTAACACAGGTGTCCTAAGGTGAGCTTGAGGAGGACAGAAACCTCCTGTGGAGCAGAAGGGCAAAAGCTTGCTTGATCTTGATTTTCAGTATGAATACAGACCGTGAAAGCGGGGCCTCATGATCCTTCTGATTTTTTGGGGGTTTTAAGCAGGAGGTTTCAGAAACATTACCACAGGGATAACTGACCTGTGGCGGCCAAGCGTTCATAGCGACGTTGCTGTTTGATCCTTCGATGTTGGCTCTTCCTATCATTGTGAAGCAGAATTCAAGCGTTGGATTGTTCACCCACTAATAGGGAACATGAGCTGGGTTTAGACCGTCGTGAGACAGGTTAGTTTTACCCTACTGATGGGGAAGTCTAACCTTGGGGGTCGCCCCAGGTTAGACTGGGGTCGCCCTCTGTGTGGAGTTTGCATGTTCTCCCCGTGTCTGCATGGGTTTCCTCCAGGTGCTCTGCTTTCCTCCCACAGTCCAAAGACGTGTGTGTGTGTGTGTGTGTGTGTGTGTGTGTGTGTGTGTGTGTGTGTGTGTGTGTGTGTGTGTGTGTGTGTGTGTGTGTGTGTGTGTTTTGTTATATCTGGTTAGGTAGTGTTACGTCCGAGTCTGACTTGTATGGTTAAGCACTAGCAGTTACTGTGCCTTTAAGAAGGGCAGGGGGCAGTGTGAATTACGTCAAGGTGAAAAGTGTTGTGAGTTGATGTTGGTTAAGTTAAAGTTATAAACGTGGCTCCCGGTGTGGTCATTGACTGAACATAATATGTGTATTGGCCCTGTGATGGACTGGCGGCCTGTCAAGGGTGTCTCCTCGCCTGCTGCCCAATGAATGCTGGGATAGACTCCAGCATCCCCGTGACCCTAAGAACAGGATAAGTGGTTTGGATAATGGATAATGGATGATGTGTTGTTGCAATAGTAATCTTGCTCAGTAGGACAGGAACCGCAGGTTCTGACATTTGGTGTGTGTGCTTGGCTTGGCTGAGGAGCCAATGGTGCGAGGCTACCATCTGTGGGATTATGACTGAACACCCCTAAGTCAGAATCCCCCTAGACATGACGATAACCGCAGACAGTGTGAGGCCGGTAACGGCCCTCGTCGCACCGGGGTCCAGCCTTCTCGGAGTCGGGTTGTTCGTGAATGCAGCCCAAAGCGGGTGGTAAACTCCATCTAAGGCTAAATACTTGCACAAGACCGATAGTGGACAAATGCCATAAGTGAAAGTTGAAAAGAACTTTGAAGAGAGAGTTCAACAGAGTGTGAAACCATTAAGAGGTAAACTGGTGGGGTCTGCACAGTTCCGCTCGGGGGACTCAACTTGACAGGTTCAGGTATGGCGGCGTGTGGGAAATCTCCCCACCCTTCCCTTCAGGGTTGCAGTGTCGCAAACCCCCGCCCGTGTCCAGTCCCCGGCAGGCACACTTCCTCCGTTGCAGTGCACCACGACCGGCTCCGGGTTGGCAAAGAAGGGCCAGGGGGTGAAGGTGACCAGCAGCTCCAGCTGCTTGCTTTACAGCACTCCCCCTTGCCTGGATTGTGGCGATTCCCAGGGCCGCAGAACAAGTGCACGCTATGCCTTCTCTCCGGGTCAGTTCACCTCTCCTCCTCTTCGTGGGGGGGTACCAACATGTACCGTGGCTCTGCCAAATGTCGGAAGCTAAGCAGGTATGGGCTTGGCTAGTACTTGGATTGGAGACTTCCCTGGAAAACTAAGTTGCTGCCGGAAGCCAGAAGTGGAGATGGTGGACTAGCAGGGGGCAGTCTTCCCTCTGGTCCCTGGTCATAATAAAAAAAAAACCCAATAAATATCAAATCCCAATGCCCCAGTGCAGTGATGGGGACACTGTGCTGTAGCAGATGCCGTCCTTTGGATGAGACGTTAAACTGAGGTCCTGACTCGCTGCGGTCATTAAAGATCCCATGGCACTTGTTGCAAAGAGTAGGGGGTTCCCCGGTGTCCTGGCAAAATTCCCAACCTGGCTCTCCATCTGGCCACTTAATCATGCCCCCATGTAATTGGCTCAATGATTCCTCCCTCTTCACCTCAAGCTAATGTGTGGTGAGCGTTCTGGTGCAAAATGGCTGCCATGCATTACCCAGGTGGGTGCTACACATTGGTGGTGGTTGAAGTGAGTTACCCGCTTCAATGTGAAGCGCTTTGGGTGTCTAGAACAGCTCTATACAAATCTTGTTATTATTATTATTATTATTATTGTTCCAATGCCTGCCCCCCCCCCACAATACGCATGAGGCTTCGTCGTGAATTGACATTTTTGTCTAGCTTTTGGCCACAATTTTACGCTACACTTTTATTAACAAGGTAAAACATTTTTTAGTCATCGGACCTTTGGATCTTAAATTATTAGTAGTTTTCAGTTGGCTATCAGTTGGGGAGTCGCCGGTGGAAGCCAAGAGGTAAGATGCGTCTCCTTATCGCTCATGAGTCAGTGACCGAATTTATGTATTTAACCTTGCAAACTTCACATATTTTCATCTGGTTGGATGTCTGGCGAGACCTCTTGGCACTTCCTGGCAAATTTGAGCAGTTTAATTTTACGATGACATGTGGTCTACAAGAGTAGGCCGCAATGAGCCTGTGCCCTCTCCTGACCCATCCTCGCCACCGGATGCTGCAGCTAATGTGGACCCCGCGCAGTAACAGAGGATGGGCTCTCTCATATCCGACGTTTTCGGTAAAATAGACTCTCTCTCCACCAATATTAGGCCAGAGATGTCATTGATTAAAGACGCTCTCAAAAAAAAAAACTATTGAGAATTTGCAGGATAAGCTCGACGTACACGGAGTAGCCCGATCAGAGCTGGAGTGCGGAGATATGGATCACAGCACACGTATTAGCGAGCTAGAGGCTAATGTTGGTTCATTAACGACCAGGGTGGCATACCTGGACAACAGATGCAAGGACCTGGAAGCAGAATGCCTAGGAACAACATTCGTCTTCTGGAAGTACCGGAGGGAGCAGAGGGCCAACGACCGACGAAGTTTGTAGCCCGGCTGCTTCAGGAGCTGCTCAGCCTGGATGAGAAGCCGCTGCTTGACCGGGCCATCTGCACCCAGCGTAGCCGAACCTGGGCTGGAGAACCCCCGCGACCATATGTCATCAGGGTGCTTTTTTTTCATGTTCGCAGTGACATACTGAGGAGATCTGGAGAAGCATCCCCTCTTCTTTACATCTGACAGCATGGCTGAGAACATGAGGCTGAACAGGGTTGGGGCAAGGACACAGCCTTTCTTTACTCCGTTAGAGACGGAATGGCTCAGATGCAACTCCGTTGTCTTGGACTCTGGCTAGCATGCCATCGTGTAGCTATTGTACGATGGTGATGAACTTTTTTGGACGTCCGTATTTTGCCATGATTCTCCAAAGGTCATCTCTGCAGACAGTATCAAAGGCCTTGGTCAGATCGACAAAAGTGGAGTACAGGTTAACATTTTGTTCCTGTCATTTTTCTTGAAGCTGGTGGGCAGCAAACACCATGTCTATGGTCCCACATTCTTTCCGGAATCCATAATGACTCTAAGGTAGAAGTCCTCTCTCTAGGTGTGCGCTGAGGTGATTTAGTAGGACTCTTGCAAGCTTCTTGCCTGCAATGGACAGCAGGGAAATTCCATGGTGGTTATCACATGATTAGTGATTTCTCCTGCGTTTATAGAGGTGGATAATGGAGGCATCTTTAAAGTCCTGAAGTACTGTTTCAGTTTGCCATATGAGGTGAAACAACTGATGAAGTTTCTTAGCAATCGCAGGCCCTCCTTCTTTATAAATTTCAGCTGGGATGGAGTCTGAGCAAGGCGCTTTTCTGCTTGACAGCTGTCCGATTGCCTTAAGTGTCTCTTCCATTGTTGGAAGGGCACTCAGCATCTTATTAGATGGAATTTGGGGTAGTCGATTGATGGCTTCATAGTTGATGGTAGAAGGGTGATTCAAAACATTGTTGAAGTGTTCAGCCCATCTTTCAAGAACCTCCCCTTTTGTCTGTGATTAGTGTTGTCCCATCTGCACTAAGGAGCAGGGATGAGCCAGCGATGGTAGGACCGTAGATTTCTTTCAGGCCATTGTAGAGGTTTTTCATGTCATTTCTGTCTGCAAAGCCCTGTATCTCGTCAGCTTTGTTGCTCAGCCATGAATCCTGCATTTGGCATAATTTTCTTTGGATAGAGCTGCGGATGTTCCTAAGTGCATCTGTCTTAGCCGTTGACTGGGGGTCTTCAATATGAAATTTGTAGGCGCAGCATTTCTCTTCCAACAGCTGGTTTATCTCGGTGCAGTTTTCATCAAACCAGTCTTTGTGTGGAGGGGCCTAGACACTCCATGACTGTGTTACACAGTCTCACGAAGTGCGGTCCAAGCAGCCTCCACATTCTGGCTATTCAGCACATTAACCTCCAGTCGTTCCTCCAGAGTGTCTGTAAAAGACTTATTGATGTCATTATTCTTTAATTTTCTGACATTTAAATGTTTTTTGTGCTTTCATGCCTTGTGAGCGTCTCTTGGGCTGGATTTGGCGATTGACTTTTGAAACAATGGAGGCAGTGATCTGTCCAGCACTCTGCCCCACACATAGCCTTTGTAACTCTTATGTCATGCCAGTCTCTTTTCCTGACAATGACATCGTCAATCAGATGCCAGCTTTTGGACTTTAGGTGTATCCAGGACGTTGTGTTGCGGAAGGGGAGCTGAAATACTGTGTTTGTGATCAGAAGCCCATGTTCTGCGCTGGTCTGAAGAAGTAGCAAACCATTGCTGTTGCAGTTTCCAACTCCATGCTTTCTGATCACGCCTTCCCAGGAAATGCTCTTGCATTAAAATCACCGAGAATGATGAGTTTTTCAGCGCTGGGAACATCGGCAATGACAGTATTCAGGTCTTCATAAAATGTATCCTTGATCTCGTCCAGTTTGGTCATCGTGGGTACATATAGGCGCTGACAATGGTGACAAATTTATTTCCCTGAGAAAGGGGGAGGAGTCTCAGCATCGTTAGGCGATCATTCACGCCTTTTGGAGGCGTGGCCAGTTTGCTTATTAAAGTTGACTTGACCACAAAGCCAACTCCAGCTTCACGTTTCTCCTCAGGTCCGCGCCCACTCCAGAAGAAAGTGTCGTCTGCGCTTCTTTCACGAATTTCACCCTGTCCTGCCAGCCTGGTCTCACTCAAGGCAGCAATGTCAATGTTGTACCTGTTTAGTTCATTTGCAGTAAGTGATGTGCATCTCTTTGGCCTTTCTGCATTTTCCCTGTCAAGAAGAGTGTGAATGTTCCATGTGACAATTTTAGGTAACGGAATAGACTGCTACGCTACCCAGACATCACTGAATTTATTTTTATGGATGAGGACATGTTAGAAAAAAATAAATAAATTGGCGATTAGCATAGAAAGACAAAATAAAATTCAAACAAATTCTATATTTGATCCTTAGAGAAATAACATTGTATAATTTCATTTACATTAGAATGGAGGTAAAAAAGAAGGTAATTTTGTCCATATCCCTGCTTTTTGTTTGAAAAATTATTCTCTGTACAAAAACACTGCAGAGTATGAGTTTGGATATAAACGTTTATTGATGTATCACAAAGCAGAATTGTTTGAAGAAAATGTCTTGAGACTGGGTTGGCTTTTAGTTGTTCCACCAAAAATACAAGCAGGATGGTGAACTGGATTGGATAAAGGGATAAAAACAACCGTGAAAACATAATTATTATGTAGGTGCATCGTAGTGGACTATTCCTATGGATGACTTTTTTTTTCTAAGGGATTCCTTGTACATATGATGGAGGGAGAGAAACAGGACTGGTAATGGATGACAAGTTACACTTCATTTGATGGTGTAATGGGGAGGCTGGTCGTTCACATTCTTGAGTGTGTTTGAGCATTCACTATATCTGTAAAACAACACAATGTAATTTGGTTTGTAAGTCTTTACCAGTTTTGAAGTTTTAACACTGATGTGATTTAACACATTAGCAACAAACCTCATTGTTGTGTGTAGCCACCAGTGGCAGAACTAGAGTTTTTTTTAAATTTTTTTTACATGGGGTGGCCAAGGGGTGTCCAAGGCTATTCAGGGGCGTTCATGATATTATGACAGAAAATTAATGTGGAGGCTAACCCTAACCTGGCGTCTTAGGAGCATTAATACCATAATTGCTGATTAGAGGCGTATGAATGAAGAAACATGCTATCATTTACCTTTATTTAACCAGGTTAGTCCCATTGAGATTAAAATCTCCTTTTCAAGAGATACCTTGAAATGTACTGCTGAAACTGATGTATAGTACTGCTGCCATTCTTGGCAGGAGTACTATACATCAGTTTCAGCACATACTCACATGAAGACAACCATCGATAGCCAGTGTCTCCACCTTGGAACTGCAGCTCAGTTTCTTCCTCTCTTTTCTCTCTCTTTCTCACACACAACACTGTACTCGCATACTGTACTGGAGAGACTAGGGTCACAGTTTTCATGGATACACAATCTGGGTCTATGTCTTGAACATCCTAAATATTTTCAGAAAATAAAGCTCAGGCATCAATGAGATAAGATAACAATTGATTTGTGTGTGACACTTTACAGTTTATTTAGGAAAGTGCTTTGACATACCAGGCATGACCAACTTGTTAAGTCAACAATGTTTTTGTCTGTGTGACTGAAAACACAAGATATGCATGAACCAACTATTTAAACAGAAATGGACTGGAAATAAACTTTTATTTGTCAGTAGTTATACAAAGGTACAAGTTATAAAGCTTCTGCAGGAGGCAAAAAAAGATTTTACAGCATTGACAAGAAAAAAAATCAAACAATATCCATAACGGTGCACATAAAACACAAATCTTGCCTTACGTATATCAGTGCACACATCATAGCCTTAAGATTATTTTTGAGTCCAGACCATGTTTTACAAGGCAATTGATGATCATTTTTGAGAGACCTGTTTACTAACCTTTACAATGATGTCCAACTTGTAAGGATCATGCATATGTTGAATGAGCCATGTATCTGCATGCCCACCTCCACTATCGCCATTATTTTCAATTGCAATATCCTGTAGCAGTCTCAGAACTGCTGGACGCCTGTCCCTTAGATTGTGACATGCCATGTATTTGCATGCCCACCTAGTATCAGTTAGTCTTTGTATTGTCTGGGCTGCTGCTGAGGATAGAGCTCTTTCTGAACAGTAAGCCAATTGAGATGCACATACTATGAGCCAGATACAGAATTATAAAGCTTCTGCAGAAGAGGAAAAAAATTAACTGCCTCGGGCACAGATTTTACAGCGTCAACAAGAATTAAGTTCAAACAATGGGCATTACAGTGTACATAAAAAGCAAATCTTGCACTACTTTTGATCTGTGCAGCCACACCAGAATGCTTACCACTCATGACCGAAGCACCATCATACCCTTTACCCACAAGATCATTTCTGTAGTCTAGTCCATGTTTTCCAAGGCAATCAATAATAATTTTTGAGACCTGCAGCATCTAAGCTTTCAGCGGACTTAAATTGTAAAAAGCTCTCGTGGATGGTCCCATTGTAATAGTATCTCACAACTAAAGACATTTGTTCCTTTTTCTTCAAATCTTTTGTTTCGTCTGCAATTACACTGAACCCTTCACTTGATTCCACTTCTCTCATTATTTAACGTTGTACCATCTCAGCTAATGTCTCAAGAACTTCGTTCTGTATTAGGTGGCTTGTGTACTTGGCATTGCCAGTTTCGTTCATCCTCTTCTCTATGAGAGGGTCATGCTTGGCTATTTCTTCTAAAATTGTTAAAAACCTGCCCTTGTTGTGAGAGTCATCATCAGACTCTCGATGACCTCTCTGCACTATATTTGAGTTAATAGGAGCACATCTGCGATAGTTTTCATGTAAGTAGAATTTTCCTCAACTTTCTTTTTACGGTCCTCATTTATGCTATCCATGATTGAGGAGTTGCTTTCTCTGGCCCTTTTATGTTGATTCCATGCATACATTGCATGGAAGTTTGTTGTGAAGGCAGATTGAGGTGTATTTGGCTGCAAAAAATGCCTACAGGCAAAACAATAGGTTAACTCTTGACTAACAGAATATTCAACCCATGGATTTTCTATGTACTAAGAGCTGTTAAAACCCCTCTTCCTTTTACCATGCTGCGCCCTAGGAAATGACTTCAAAGATGGCTGTACAGGACCCTCGTCTCTGGATCTTGATATGTCTGGAATACACATTAAACAATGTGTCATATCTCTCAGATCCGACTATGGCCGGACTCAATGAAGCAGCAATACTTGGCAGCGCTGTCTTCGGGAGGGGGGCGGAGTCGGCTTGTGTTCGTCACATGGATGCGTCTCTGTGTGTTGGAAAAAGCAGTGGTTTGGCCTGGATTCTCCTTGTCACGAAAGTGGCGAGGCGTCTCCTTCGAAACTGCCGGATGGAGAGATGCAATTGGCCACTAAATTGGGAAAAAAGGGGGAAAATCTACGGAGCCCCTAAGGGGACATGGACGATTTTTTTAACTCTCTCGTGCTCACGAGATACTAACTGGTGCGCACGAGATACTAACTCGTGAGCAGCGCACGCATTACCACCTAGCCTTGGCTCAGCTGAAAGAATGGCAGCAGAAGTGGATTTATTGTCTTTTCTGAAAACCCGAAATATACCTGATAGCATCATCAACCAACTAAAAGATGATAAGGTAGGCTAAATGGTGCCGCCGTTCTCTCATTGCATGCTTTGTAGATGGGCTAACGTTTAATGTTTTAATCCTAGTCTAGTTTCGCTAGTTTCTGTGCCTGGGATTTTCAATTTCCTTTTTAAAAACACGTCTTGACATTTTCCCGGCTTCTTATAGATCGACATCAGTGTCATAAACGTTATGACTGATGAGGAATTGTGACAGTATATCATAAGATATGGGGACCGACTTGCACTCCGAGTATTTTGTCGGCAAACAACTATGACAAACGAAACGTCAGGAGCTGGCAGGTCAGTGAGGTCCGCTCTCATGCAGCCAGTAAGAGACAGACTACTGGGGGCTCAACAGAAAACTCCTGTCGACACAGCAGCAGCAGCAGGCCCTGGTGCTGGGAATAACAACGCAACGAAGGACACACGACGAGTTGAAATGGGATGGCTCCTCTTTGATAACGGCACTTATCATCAGGTCAGAACAAGAAATGGAGGCGGCACACGACACCTTGTCTGTCCAGAAAACAGTAACTGTGGGTGAACTACTGGAGAATGGCAAAGACTTGTTTTTTTCCCCAAATGGACATTCATCCAAACGACGGTGGAAGACTTCCAGTTAGATATCGGTGATTTTAGGCAGAACACCGTATCCCATGACGTCACGGTGAGCGAGCTGCACGAGCGGAGTAAACTACGAATGCTGCGCGTCCACACGAGCTCCCAGGCTAAAGACGTCCCAGCGATTCTTTCTGACACGTCATCGGACTTCGAGCAAACAGACAAGGGGCCAATGAAGAAGGTAATTTATCTTCTGTCACATTTGTGTTCTCAAAACATTGTCGTTGAAAGCCGGAGACACGTAACTAAACAGAACAGATGACAAATGTTCGCTTGTAACGTGAAACTTTTAGTCTATGATTTATGTCGTCTCTGTTTATGTGTAGGTGTGTTATTGTATCACTGAATCAATCTAGTTTTGCCTTCATGGTTGCATAGAACAACTGTCAGTAGCCTATAGCCTAGCTTACTGCTATTCATGAGCATAATTAACACTGTTGGTAGTATCCCCACGTTAATGTAGTGTAACCGGTCATTTTCTTGCCCGGTGCGGGATTCGATACGGAGAGTACTGCACCACAAGGCGACATCACTAACCGCTCGGCTAAAGGGCCAGACTCGTTAGCTAGGGGCTAACGTGTCTTATTAGTAGTTTACAGTAGGATATGCAGCGATTATGAAAATTGACACTATAGTTCACGCATTTATCCTTACAGGTATGTCATAGGCTTAACACATACGTAGACCATGAAATAAACACAAAGAGCCAATTCACAAAATAACAGGGCAGCTATTGCTCTCTCTTTTGGCAAGAAAGTGTGTAGAAGCTGAAATTATAAAGTGTTGAATGTGTGTATCAACCAGGTTAAAATTAATGTTTTTATTTTATTTTGTTTGAGTATGAAATATCACCAAATCCTGTCTGTGTGCTGTTATTTGTGTTTACTACATTTTGTTTTATGTCATTATTTACTTTTATGTATGTTTTACAACGACCGTCATATACGTGTACTGTCGCTTTAAGAGAGAGAGGTCTTGAGGGTACACGGAAGAGGGAACGCGGGAGAGGCCATTTTTGTTTTGTGGGAGGAGTCTCAAGCAGAGATCGAGCCGAGCCACGCGTGTTTTTTTACCGTAGCACAGGTTTGCTGATTGAGGAGAACGTAACTTTGAGTATCCCTGTAAGAAGATACTGCAAGCTGTGGGATAAAATACTTGTTTATCCTTTTTTTACATCGGAGTCCCGTGGACGGTTTCTCCTTCTAACGCACACGAGTGAAGTCCGGACAGTGGTTGAGCTTCGACCCCACGTCCGTAAGAAACACCGCTCCCGCTGGAGGACTGGACGTTTGTCGAAGGGTTTGAAACCAAAATAAATGGCAAGGTGGGCCAAATAGAGTCCTGTTTGTCCCCCCCCCCTCCTTCTTTGATCATGATGATGATGATGATGATGATGATGATGAGAGACTGAGGGCCCCCCCCCCAACAACACCCGGGGCCCCACCCAAAATAGAACACAACGCAGAGCTACTGATGAGAGTGACGGGCGTGCAGCAGGCTGACCAGCATAGAACAGCATAGGACTGCCCCCGTTAC
The DNA here is from genome assembly GCF_029633865.1 of Lampris incognitus. Classification (NCBI taxonomy): domain Eukaryota; kingdom Metazoa; phylum Chordata; class Actinopteri; order Lampriformes; family Lampridae; genus Lampris; species Lampris incognitus. The sequence continues at coordinate 14,492,203 of NC_079219.1, forward strand.
ATGTACAAGGAGAAAGTCTCATTTAGCCTACCTGTTTTACTGAGTGAAAAGGCTAAATCAATAGATGATCAAATTGGCTGTATGAGTGTGTGTGTGTTTTTAAACAGCACAGACATCATAGCAGCAGACTAACGACATCGCGTTTGCACCAGCATATTATTATGCAAAATCTTTGGGAATGGTGTGGACAATATGACATTAAGCAGGGGCAGATTGTGAGGGTAAACGCTGCACAGTTCATGTGCAATCTATTTTTTGTGGATCCGGCCCAAAATCTCTTTGTAGAAAATCACCTCTCTTGCTCAGACCTGGGTGGATGGGACCAAGCTTGCTATCAATAAGGCACACCTGACCCAATCAGCAGCCACACTTGGACTGATTGAAAGGCCCGATGATAGCTGTGTTGGAAATCATTCACTCATTCACTATTCCCTACATAGTGTATGTCATATAGTGCACTATATCCGTGTTAATGGACGGGTTGGAACACAGCTGTAGTGTCTGCTTCAGTCTCTTCTCTGGGTGAGCTGTGGCCTGCTGAGTTGCGGTTCCTTATGTTCAACCCTCAGGTGCATTATTTGAGTAAGTGTGGGCATTCTTTACAGTTAGGATTGTTTCCCTGATTTAGCTGCCTTTTAGTTGCATCTGAGTGTCCTAGTTTATTGATTAACATTTTTCCATTACCCTTTAGCATTTAAATAATCTGAGTTACCATAAACTAACTACAGTCAACTGTTTGAATGGAACCCTGTGAGAACAAATTAACTGTTGAAAGATTTTCCTCCATGTTTTGATCAATGTGCCAATGCAGATGCTCTGAGTATAACCCAGCCATCAGAAAGCAAGTTTTTACTTTTTCAGTATTGCAGCCATATGTCAGCATATGTTGTTTATCTGTCTTTCTCCACATAAAATTCCATAACTAGAATTAACCACTTCATTTATTTTTGGTGTGAATAATGTCTATCAAACCTGTCTCATCGGCAATGAGTACATCCTATGTTGTAAAAAGGAATGCATTTAATTCATTTGGACTAATAGCAGAGCTGTGCAGCTAAATCCCAGAGCTAAATAGAGAGTGAAACTTAAAATGAAAGTTCAACTTAAAATAGCCTGAATGCCAGAATGAGGTTGGAAAAAAAAGACAATTTAAAATGCAACATAACTTACTGAAAAGACGCCTGGTGTAGCTTGAGGAACAATGCTGGGTTTGGTCTACCTCTGCCTTTGAAGTCTTTCTTTAAGGTCTGACAAAGTTGCATCCAGAACAGTCACTTCTTTCTTTTTTTCTGTCGCACTTTTGCGGTAGGCATTAGACTTTGTGAGCAATGTGAAGTTCTGCTTTCTTTCAGCCTTCTCTGCCATTACATCTGCCTCTTGTTGCATTGCTTCGATGCTGGCTATTATTTTCTGTCTCTTGGTGGCCACTTTTGTGATTTCAGAGCTGAGCTCTTTTCTTTTCTTGTCGTTTGCAGATTCCTCTTTATTCTTTTTTTCATCCCCAGTTACTGAAAATATCGCATTCTGGCATTTTTGCAATGCTGCATGAGGGGTCTTGGTAGTACTCCTTCCAATGAGCCACCAGTCACATAATCTTTAATCATGCGTAGTGATGTCAGAGTCTTCTCTTTCAGGTTTCCAACCAGCATGTCCTTGTTAACCGAGAATCCTGTTTCAACTGCTGCTTGACCATATGACAGTGTGAATAGGCCTTTCAGTAGCTTCCACAGATTTGCATACTCTGCTTTACCATTTGCAAATCTTCCTAGAAATGTCTTTACTCGGCAGGAGCCAGTTCTGTAGACAAACTGCTGGAATTCTTCTTTGTGGTGTTGAACCATCTCAGTCAAGAAAATGTGCTCACTGAGGATTTGGTCACAGTCCTGTGCAGTATGCCATTTTGGCATTGAGAAGCAGCTGTAGGAGCTTTTCAAACTTGGATATGGCACTCTTCTCTTCATTGATCATGGTGACTGAATCAAGGGAACTCATGTTTTACAGCAGCATAATTCAGTGGGCATTTATACAGTAGTTTCTTTGCAGTTGCAGAGAGGAAGGCAACACATTCTTTGACTGTTGGCCCAGCAGTTTCATGGAGCTTCTCAGAGGCTCTGTTCAGAGCTTGTTTAGTGGCAAAGCCCATGTCAACCTTTTAGTGGCACATGCATTGCTTTGTCAAGTACATCAATTTTGAGCAATTGGAGGGGTGTCTTGATGTTCTCGAGAACCTCCTCCTTCATGAAACATGAAAGCAAGCTCCTCAGAATGGATTGAAGCTTTTTTGCCAAAAAAAGGCACCATAGGGTCATCGGTTTGAAAAGCTTCAAGAAATGGTTTGAGTTGCTTTGCCACATAGGCAAAAAAAAAACCTGTAGCTTGGCTTCAAAAAGGGGGTCACCGACAGCCTTTCTGACCACGACATACGATGCTGACATTGGCACCTTGCTCTCTGGGAGTTTCTTGTAGCTGTCAACAAATCTTTGAACAGATGGCCAAATCTCGATGGCCTGCTCTGCCACTGCCAAGTCCTCCACCCACATGTGAGCACAGAATTTGAGGGGGAATGTTGACATTATGGTGATTTCAATGAAGTCATCCCGCCTGGCTGGTGAAGAAGCTGCCAAAGGGCTCTTAGGAATTCACCTATCTTCCATCTAGTCTCCCTCTCACCCCGTTGAAAACTCCGATGCACAGTATGTAGACCACAGCCTCCTAGTTTTACTAACCCTCTAGCATTTGGGTCCTCCTTGCTCCTGTCCTCCTCAAATAATCTCAGAAACCTGAGGTTCACACCTGGGCCATCTGTGGATATTTGTAGGAGCTTGTTTGGCTCCAGTGGAGATAGATAATTCTTCATTTTCTCTACCAGCTTTTCTGCTTGGGTTTGTCCCATAAACTGGGAGTCCAGGTAATGGACAACCACCTTCTCTTTGCTCTCACTCCAGTATCGGACCACTACATCCATCTGCTCGGTCTGCATGACTTCATTGAGTGATTCATCAAAAGAGATCATGTAGCAGTCTGATTTTCTGATGTCTTTCACGGGCGTCTCTTTGAAATATAGTGCCAGGCCAAAACAAACCAGATATACTGCTTTGGTTGAAAAAGATGCAAACTTTTTGGCTATCTCACTGTCAGGAAACATTTGCGCAAACACTGTAGCCATATCCGAACATGAGTTAAAAGAAAAACGGACAGGGTCATTTTATCACCCAGTGGATCTCTGCCTCTAAAACAGCTTCACTGGAGAAATTACTTCCAATGTTGGGTGCAACCTGGAGTTAGACTCTGAGAAGTTGATGGTTGGACCTGTCTGCTCCCTTGACTCCCTGCCAATGTTGCCTGTCTGCCAGCTTCAGAATTTGGGGTGGGAGGTTGACTGATGAAGTCAGTAATTCGTGGCCCACTGACTGACGTGACCTTCTTGACATGTCCCTGTCCTTTGGCATGGCTTCTAACAGCAGATATGCCCAATGTTGCTTACACCAAATATTTTTTTTTTTTTGCATATCTTGCAGTATGCATGGTGTTCATCACCTGCCGCATGTCCTATCCAGTCCCTGAACTCAGGATTTGCCTTCCATTCCTCCTTAAACTTAGACCTCCTTGACATTCTGCCCTGCCTCACTCACTTCTGTAATTAGAAATAAATAATCTGAATTAACCATTATGATATCATATTTCCTACAACATGTTCTATTGCCATGGCAAAGTTTCACATAGATGTAGCCCGTGGAATTAGATACCACACAGGACACAATTACTTCCGGGGTTCTTGTAGCTTTAATTTTATTGTTTGAACCTTCGAATGCAGATCGTTTTACTGAGTGCATACATTCCTGTGTCTTTCGAGCAAACAGCTCATAAATGCTCACAGATGTGGCAAGTTTAACAGAAAAGATTTTAAAAAGGGAAATAATAAATACAAAATACGGTGCAAAATACGGCAGTGGACTATGTACGTTAAACAGGGTTTAACAAAGACATGTGGAACTTCCTGAAGATCGCGCAACTTCTCACTCTGTCAGTTACCTTTAAACAGAATTAAAATGCATATAAAACCTTTACATCCCAAATACAATGGCATGGTGTGGCTTTATTCACGCCAACATTACCTTGTCATGCCTGCAATGGCGAACAGCGGTCGACGGCTCGCGCCCAAAATCACCGAACATCAACTCCAGTAGCGTCTAAATCAAACCATCTTGTCAAATTACCGACATACAATATTGTTTGGAATAATGTTACAGGTATATTTCACAAGATATTTACCCTTACTACGGAGTCAGAGCCTCGTCACACCGCAATCTTCAGGCGCTCCACACAAGAAAAAAAGAAAGAATACCCAAGATGCACTTGGATAACTTGCACGGAGTTACAATAAAAGTCCGCCACTGCCACTTACTGGTCAAAACATGCAATGACAACCAAAACTATAAAAATACACTCACAATCTGCCTCACAATTTAAATACATCAAATGACATTTTATATGGCTTGACAGTGTAACAATTACATATATTAACAGTTAAACTATACTAAATTTAAGTGGAAAATCATTTAACATATTTAACAGATTTACCACCCGGCTACATACTCCCCTGCAAATATAGTCAACGTCCTCGGTGACTACGAAACATGAACTGACTCAAATACTCCCTGCAAGGCCTTTTCAAAGAGAGCAGCACCCAAGCTTGTCAAAACCGTAGAGACCATGTCTGTGCTGACTGAGACTGCATTACAGGCTGACTTTGGCAGATGAAATGGGTTTGAATGAGATCCAGCCATTTCCCGCTTGCTTTTCCTAATGGCAGGTTTAGGTGCATAGGTTCTACGTCCTGCTCCACCAGCATCCTCTGTTAGTGCGGGCCTGTCCCTGTTTTCAATAATGGGCAAGTCACTGTCGCTAACGTTTGGATGCACATCATTAACACATTCTGTTTCTGTGCCACAATTTCTCATATCTGAATAACCTTCCTCAGGTCCTTCACCGTCACTCTCATCTGTGGGTGCTGTCACAGGTAAACTAACACTTTCTGCTGCAAGAGGCAGGTTAGGTACTTGCACAAGCCGGCGAGGGATGACTTCCTCAACAATAACAAAATCAGCCTCAGGTGACTCAGGCTCATCCTCAGCTACAGGCTGTGTAGTGGTCTGTAACCTAGTTCTAGTTCTTGGTTTGGGAACTGGTTTCGCACAAGGTCGCAACTCTGACCTATGAACTCTTTTAATGGGACCTCCCTCAAAAGGTTCAACAGTGTGTGTGGTACCCTGGATGTCAACTACCTTGTAGACTGTTGAGGTCCATGTGTCCTGAATCTTATGTCTACCTGGGGGTCTGTGACGTAGGAAAACCAACTGACCAATGTCCACAGGAGGACAATACACCTTCTCATTTTGCAGTGAGATCCTCTCAGCTGCCTTCTGCTCTGAGTACTCTCTGGCTCTCTCATGTGCCTGTCGGAGTCTCTCCTGATGAACAGACAACCAATCCTGTTTCCTGTCTGACACACACTCACGCCCTAATAAAGCATCTACTGGGAGATGTGGCTGTACCCCGAAAAGCAAATAATAAGGCGAGTACCCTGTGGTGGAATGAGGAGTGACATTATAGGCATATACTACTTCAGACAGATGCTCTGGCCAACGCTTTTTTTTCTCTGGTGGGAGTGTCCTTAACAAGTCATGGAGTGTGCGATTGTATCTTTCACACTGACCGTTTCCCTGTGGCCTGTAGGGAGTTGTCCGTGTCTTTTTAACCCCATAGAGTTTGCACAGCTCTGCTATAATTTCACTCTCGAAATTTCGACCTTGGTCTGAGTGCAGTCTCTCTGGGACCCCATATTTCATGAACCACTCCCTGAGCAAAACTTTAGCTGTAGTGTCAGCCTTCTGGTCTTTGGTAGCATACGCTTGTGTGAACTTTGTAAACACATCGGTCACAACAAGGACATTTTCACGGCCATCTGAAGCTGCCTCCAACACTGTAAAATCAACAGCCACCACTTCTAGAGGTCGGGAGGCCAGGAATGCCTGAACTGGAGCATGGATTTTTGGCTGAGGCATCTTGGTCAAAATGCACCGCTCGCAGTTTTTAACCCAGCTTTCAACATCCTCGCATAGCCCTACCCAAAAACACCTCCCTCTTAGCAAGTTTACAGTGCGCTCTATGCCCTGATGTCCCATGTTGTTATGTACATTTTCTAGAACTTGGTCCCTCAAACAACTAGGCACAAGTAACTGCCACACTTCTCCATGACGTGGGTCTGTGATAACCCTGTACAACAACCCTTCTCGTTGTTGTATGCATCTCCATTGTTTCAACAATCTTTTCACTTGACTAGACAGGGCTGCTCTCTCTCTGGGACATGGCCTCCTCCCCTGATCCCAAAATGCCCTAAACTCTTTTAGGGTGGGGTCACCGGCCTGAAAACCTACCAGCTCCTCTCTGGTATAACCTGGCAGTGTGGGGGTGTTGCCCTGTTTAGTACCTGTCTCACCAGACCTCGACTCCCCAGCACGGATCTGTCTCACTTTGTAACACTCCAGACCTCTAGAGACAAGACCAGGATCCAGAACTGTTCCTCGCTCAATCAGGTTACACACAGTGATACAGTCGTCAAAATCCGAGTCAGGGTCTGTTTCAGGCTCCCCTGCAAACTCCTGCCTAGAGAGAGCATCTGCGGCGGCATTACTGCAACCAGGACGGTACTTAACCTCGAAATCAAAAACAGACAGTTGCGCTACCCACCTCTGCTCTATAGCACCTAACTTGGCTGTCTTGAGGTGGCAGAGGGGATTGTTATCAGTCAGGACAACAAACTTTGAACCAAGCAAGTAACCCCTGAATTTTTCAGCAACTGCCCATTTTAAGGCAAGCAACTCCAACTTCATGCTACTATAATTTCGGTCATTCTTCTCAGCCTGGCATAGTCTGCGGCTAGCATATGCTAGGACACGTCTGGTGTCACCTTGCTGCTGACACAATACAGCGCCTAATCCATGCTGACTAGCATCTGTCTCAACTACAAATGGTTGTGTGAAATCGGCAAAACCCAAAATGGGAGCAGAGGTAAGTTTTTCCTTTAACTGCTCAAAGGAAGAGTCACACTCTGGTGTCCACATATTACAAAACTGGTGACCTACTTTCCCTGTTTTTTTCACACCTGAACATTTGTTGACTAGGTCATGCAGTGGCCCGGCAATCTGTGAGAAGCCTCGAATGAATCTCCTGTAGTAACTACAGAAACCCAAGAACGACTGCAGCTCTTTGGCAGTGGTTGGGACCTTCCAGTTCTTAACAGCAGAGACCTTGGAGGGGTCAGTTCCTATACCTTCTGCTGACACCTGATGACCCAAAAACTTTACTGACTGTTGTAGAAAAGCACACTTCTGCAACTTCACCTTAAGGCCCGTCTCTGCCAGTCTCTTAAACACAGTCTCAAGTCTCTCCAAATGCTGCTCAAATGTCTCTGAAAAAACCAAGATGTCATCTAGGTAGACCAGGAGTATCTGAAAAATGAGATCATTCATAGTAACTTGCATAAGTCTCTGAAATGTAGCTGGACCGTTACAAACACCAAAAGGCATTCTCACGTACTCATACAGACCAAACGGTGTAGTAAATGCAGTCTTAGTCCGATCCCTCTCATGCATAGCTACCTGGTGGTATCCGCTCGCCAGATCTATGGTCGAAAAAAAACTTTGCCCCTCTCAGCGCATCAAAACTCTCATCAATTCTCGGGAGCGGGAATGCATCACGTCTTGTCTTTGAGTTGAGTTTCCTGTAATCAACACATAGCCTCAGACTACCATCTGCCTTTCTCACTAGTACTATGGGCGAAGCATAAGCACTAGAGCTTTCTTGAATGACCCCTTTTTTAAGCAGCTTGCCAATATGTTCCCTGACTTCACTGTACTGTGTGGGTGGGATTCGTCTGTATGGCTGTGTTACAGGTATGTCATCTGTCAGATGGATCTCATGTTGTACTTTGTCAGTGTGGCCTAGATCTTCATCTTCTGTTGCAAACACAAAAGAGTACTTCTCCAGTAACAAAGTCAGCTGTGCTTGCTGTTCTGGGCTACCACAAAAATTGAGCTTGCCGAGAATTTCCTGCACATCTGTCGGTGTTTCGGGGTGTTCACTGATACTCACTTGTTCAGTGTCCGCTGAGATTCTCTGGAACTGTACCTCACAAAGCTCATCACTTTTCACACAGTCTACCTGAGTCAAAACCCCTAGTCTAGTCCGTGGCCCTAGCCAGATATCTTCATCAGACATGTTCATGACTCGGACTGGAAAAATGTGATTGCCCGATGAAACCAAAGTAGGCACAACAACCAAACCTCCAGGAACGGGGACACCCACAGACTCCAGCAACAAAAAAGAACCATCCTCACTCACGGTCCTGAGTCCCCTGGCCATAACTGTAGCAGCAGATGAAGCAGGTACATGGACTACATCCTTACCAGCTACCCTAGCGAAAGAGAGTCTGTCTGTTGCATGTACTGCATGAAGATGATTAAAAGCCTCTCTCCAGTTTGAGTCAAACCTCTCCTGCAGTGTGGTGTCAAACTCAGTGTGTACTAGCTCTCTGCATTTTTTGACAATGTTCATCCCTATTAGACCTGGAACAGAGCAAGAGTGTTCAGAATCTTTAACTATCAGAAAACCTCGCTCTGGGATAGTCAGACCCATGGCTTCTACATCAAGCTCCACATAGCCCATATAGGGTATGTCTAATCCATTAGCTGCAGTGATCTTTAACCACTCAAATGCCGGGTGAATGTCTTCACCTTTCACTGACAGGTGTTCCCTGAAAAAACTCTCAGAAATTGTACTGACCTGGCTACCAGTGTCAAGTAAGCAGGACACTGTAACACCTCGTAGTTTCACCTCAACAGTTTTACATTCTCCGACTGCACGCTCTAAGATCCTGCTTCTGTCTGGAGTCTCTTTTGGTGAGCCAGCTTCCTCCCCTCGAGTTGTGTGGCTCATGACAACTGAGGGTGCGAGTTTTCCTGCACTACATAAGAACTAGGTGTTGCGTCCCCTTGACCCCCTCTGGCCTGTGAGCATTTTCTTGCAATGTGACCTATGCCTCTACACTTGAAACAGATAGGCTGACCATCTGGTGTGAACTTTGGCTGGGGTCTAGGTCGTGGCTTGGGCTCTAGGAATGTCTGTTGAGTGCTGCGCTTACTCAGTTCACCTACAGCAAAGGCTAGATCAGCGAGTGTTTTGCCTAACTCTGCTAGCTGTTTTTCTTGATGGGCTACTGCTCTCCGAACATCATTTAATGCAATACCTTGGTCATTGTTTGTTTTAATAATAGAGCACTGGGTTTCCGGAACCTCTAATGTAACTTGGTTGCTCTTTATGACCCTGGGACGATGAGACCTGCTGTCCTCCATCTCCCACAGGAGGGCCTCGTTCCTCACATCTAGAAGACTGCTCTCTGGTTTGTCCCTAACCATTTTCCTGAGTTCACGCCTGAGTGCTGCTTCTCTTAAACCCTCAATAAACCGGTCTCTGAGCACAGTTTTCTCATTAGGTATTACATCTGTGGACTGTTTCACTACAGAGCTCAAAATCTGGGATAGTGCATGGGAGTAGTCACGGAGGTCTTCTCCATCAGTTTGGTTACGGTTGTAAAAGGTCTGCAAAAGCTGTGTGGAACTGCGCTTTTCCCCAAATGCATTGCTCAGGTAAGAGTATAAATCACTGGGCCCCACTGACTGACCCCTCATGCATAGTCGCACCTCTTCCAATGCAGGGCCATGCAATAGAGATAGTATATAGTCACATTGTTCCTCTGTTGTTTGCTCTCTGTATCTTAAAACCCTTTCAACCTCTTCAATAAACTCTTCGACAGATCTCCTGTCTGTACCACACTCCCCACTAAATGCTTGGATCTGGCGTTCTCTTGGAACGTAGATGTATGAACGTGTGGGTGCACTGTTATCACTTGCTCTCTGAGCCCTTGCTTCACCATTTAACCTGGTGAGCTCATCTCGCAGTCTGGCAAGCTCTTGCATGGTGGTCTGCATTTCTTTTGTAGCACCTTCACCTATACCCATTATGCCACCTGAGGTGTGGCCATTATCATTACGTGAACTCCCTTCATCACCAGAATCACAAGACATAATGATATATTAATCTTTACTCAGTCCAGTATAAATGAGGATATTTAGTTCAAAACCTGGTTCAAGGATACTACAAGGACAGTCTTTAACTTGGAGCCTTGCTGGATCTTGGTCTTTGTAGCTGAAGTTAGCGCTGGAGTCCTCTGCGCTGGTACGGCTGAGTCGTGTGAAACAGGAAGCACCAGAACCTCTTAGATGCCCTCACGTCGTCTCTCGCTGGTCACCACCTCCACAGCAGGATGGCTTCAGACTCAACACCAACGGACGTCACCAGCAATCTTCACCACTGCCGTATTTTTTTTTTTAAGTAAAAATAAACCACTCTGTTGCCAATTTTAAAAAAAATGTTTTAGCTACACCCCACTCCTGGTACCAAAATTATGTAGCCCGTGGAATTAGATACCACACAGGACACAATTACTTCCGGGGTTCTTGTAGCTTTAATTTTATTGTTTGAACCTTCGAATGCAGATCGTTTTACTGAGTGCATACATTCCTGTGTCTTTCGAGCAAACAGCTCATAAATGCTCACAGATGTGGCAAGTTTAACAGAAAAGATTTTAAAAAGGGAAATAATAAATACAAAATACGGTGCAAAATACGGCAGTGGACTATGTACGTTAAACAGGGTTTAACAAAGACATGTGGAACTTCCTGAAGATCGCGCAACTTCTCACTCTGTCAGTTACCTTTAAACAGAATTAAAATGCATATAAAACCTTTACATCCCAAATACAATGGCATGGTGTGGCTTTATTCACGCCAACATTACCTTGTCATGCCTGCAATGGCGAACAGCGGTCGACGGCTCGCGCCCAAAATCACCGAACATCAACTCCAGTAGCGTCTAAATCAAACCATCTTGTCAAATTACCGACATACAATATTGTTTGGAATAATGTTACAGGTATATTTCACAAGATATTTACCCTTACTTACTACGGAGTCAGAGCCTCGTCACACCGCAATCTTCAGGCGCTCCACACAAGAAAAAAAGAAAGAATACCCAAGATGCACTTGGATAACTTGCACGGAGTTACAATAAAAGTCCGCCACTTCCACTTACTGGTCAAAACATGCAATGACAACCAAAACTATAAAAATACACTCACAATCTGCCTCACAATTTAAATACATCAAATGACATTTTATATGGCTTGACAGTGTAACAATTACATATATTAACAGTTAAACTATACTAAATTTAAGTGGAAAATCATTTAACATATTTAACAGATTTACCACCCGGCTACATAGAGTTAAGTGCAAAAATCTAAATTTGAAGAAACTTGCATAATCTGTACATTTTCGGTACACACACACATAGTGCTAGCACTTAGTCCATTAGCTCAATGCTAACACATAATGGGAGATACCATTAACGCGCTATCGAAAATTAGCATCGCGATCGCAATAATATCTTTAACAATCTATTTTACTTCGCATGCTTAACGTAAAATGGCATGTGTGCTCATACTGATAGGCATATATTTATTTTGCACTGTGGAACTGCTGACTTCACACTGCTAACACCGTGTGCTGGCTTCACGGCATCCGGGTAGCGTAGCGGTCTATTCCGTTGCCTACCAATACGGGGTCGCCTGGTCGAATCCCCGTGATACCTCCGGCTTGGTCGGGCGTCCCTACAGCCACAATTGGCCGTGTCTGTGGGTGGGAAGTCGGATGCGGGTATTTGTCCTGGTCGCTGCACTAGCGCCTCCTCTGGTCGGTCGGGGTGCCCCCCATATCAGCAGAGGGGGTGGAGCAGCGACCGGGACGGCTCAAAAAGAGCGGGGTAACTGGCTAGACACAATTGGGGAGAAAAATGGGGAAAATTGAAGCAAAGAAAAAAGTGCTGGCTTCAACACGCCACACTGACCAGCTACAGCAGCCCCAAACGGTCAAAACTCAAAAAACTAAAAATGCCCAATGGGTTTAAAAACATAGTCAGCTACTAGGTGGAGACATTGTGTGACAGGAGAGGGTATACCTGTCATTCAGCACAGTTTATCCTATAATCCAGAGGTGCCCAAATTCTTTTCTATGAAGGCCAAAAATTATGATCTGAGTGAGGGGCTTAACACAATTAAAATTGTCCAGGACAACATAGATTTTCTTCCAGGATATTTGGTCATTTTAGTAAATTTTCCAGGTTTTCCGTGACTGGAAATCTAGTCTCTGAATTTCCAGGTTTTCCAGGATGACCGGGAACCCTGATAATCATTTAATAAACTAATCGGTGTCAAATTATCTATAATTTATCTTTATTGGGTTTTGGAATAAGTGTAATTACTCCTTGTTTTAATGATGCTGAGAGTTAACCAATTTCAATCGATTCTTGAAACATAGCTCTGTACTGAATGTTTTATAAAACTCACCCGTCAACCCATCATCACCTGGTGATTTGTTATCTTTAAAGTGGCGGGTAACTGAGCTCAAATCTGTGTTTTGGGATACCCATACCCCAGGCAAACATATCAGTAACCACCCAGCCAATTCTGTATGATTAAAAATGTTGCGAAGTACACTCACCGGCCACTTTATTAGGCACACCTGTCCAACTGCTCGTTAACGCAAATTTCTAATCAGCCAATCACATGGCAGCAACTCAATGCATTTAGGCATGTAGACATGGTCAAGACGATCTGCTGCAGTTCAAACCGAGCATCAGAATGGGGAAGAAAGGTGATTTAAGTGACTTTGAACGTGGCATGGTTGTTGGTGCCAGACGGGCCGGTCTGAGTATTTCAGAAACTGCTGATTTACTGGGATTTTCACGCACAACCATCTCTACGGTTTACAGAGAATGGTCCGAAAAAGAGAAAATATCCAGTGAGCGGCAGTTCTGTGGAAGAAAATGCCTTGTTGATGCCAGAGGCCAGAGGAGAATGGCCAGACTGGTTCGAGCTGATAGAAAGGCAACAGTAACTCAAATAACCACTCATTGCAACCGAGGTATGCAGAAGAGCATCTCTGAACGCACAACACGTCGAACCTTGAGGCAGATGGGCTACAGCAGCAGAAGACCACACCGGGTGCCACTCCTGTCAGCTAAGAACAGGAAACTGAGGCTACAATTCGCACAGGCTCACCAAAATTGGACAATAGAAGATTGGAAAAACGTTGCCTGGTCTGATGAGTCTCGATTTCTGCTGCGACATTCGGATGGTAGGGTCAGAATTTGGCGTCAACAACATGAAAGCATGGATCCATCCTGCCTTGTATCAACGGTTCAGGCTGGTGGTGGTGGTGTAATGGTGTGGGGGATATTTTCTTGGCACACTTTGGGCCCCTTAGTACCAATTGAGCATCGTGTCAACGCCACAGCCTACCTGAGTATTGTTGCTGACCATGTCCATCCCTTTATGACCACAGTGTTCCCATCTTCTGATGGCTACTTCCAGCAGGATAACGCGCCATGTCATAAAGCTCGAATCATCTCAGACTGGTTTCTTGAACATGACAATGAGTTCACTGTACTCAAATGGCCTCCACAGTCACCAGATCTCAATCCAATAGAGCACCTTTGGGATGTGGTGGACCGGGAGATTCGCATCATGGATGTGCAGCCGACAAATCTGCAGCAACTGCGTGATGCTATCATGTCAATATGGACCAAACTCTCTGAGGAATGTTTCCAGTATCTTGTTGAATCTATGCCACGAAGGATTAAGGCAGTTCTGAAGGCAAAAGGGGGTCCAACCCAGTACTAGCAAGGTGTATCTAATAAAGTGGCCAGTGAGTGTATATAAAACAAAGCTTCAAAAATGTGTAAAAATCTGCAGCGTCCACTGGCATTGCCTATAAATATCATCATCATCTGTCATTTGTTCAGTAATATAGTGTCCAAGATATTTCACCTTATTACATACCACAAGATTATTATCAGACAAATTAAAATCAGGAAATTTTAGGTGATTGACCTCTTTGGTTCTGCGGATCATGACAACACTCTTACTAGCATTGTATTTGATATCGTGCTCCACACCATACACAGAACATATATCAAGGAGCTGCTGGAGACCAGCACTACAGGGACTAAAGATGACAAGGTCATCTGCATACATAATATGGTTCACCAAGGTATTACCAATCATGCACCCACTGTTACAGGCTTTCAGCTGCTTGGACAAATCATTAATATATAAATTGTAGAGAACTGTAGACAGAATTCCCTCTTGTCTGACACCATTGCTGACCCCAAATGGGGCTGAAACACTATTACCCAATTTCATTTGCATAGTCTGGTGGGCATACCAATAAGCCAGAATTCTCACAATGTATTTAGGCACCCCTCTTTGACTCAATTTAACAAATAACTTTCTATGATTAACACGGTCAAAAGCTTTAGAAGCATCAATAAAACACATAAGAATCGATGAGTTTTGGCCTCTGTATTTGTTTACAATTTCCTTTAAGGCATATACGTATACATAAGTCAGTGCCATGTCTAGCTTTAAAACCAAACTGGTTATCTGTGGAGTTGATAAATTCATACACTCTATCCAGCAGGATTCTTTCTAGGACTTTTGACAGTATGCTGGCTAGAGCTAGGCCTGTAGTTATCTAGGCTGCATACTTACCAGCTTTGTCCTTAATGACTGGCACTAACGGTACAGACAACATTGAGTCTGGTAACAAGGCACGGACCATAAAGCCAGTAAAACAGATAGCAAGGAGAGGAGCTATCCTCAGACTGGCATATTTAAGGTGTTCAGCAGTAATATGATCTAAGCCACTTGTCTTGTTAACAGACAGCTTGTATATAGATTGGTACACCTCGTGTGACATGATCACCATTGAATCATCACTCTCAATATTGCCCACCTAATACAGATCACTCTGGACACAATTGAATAAGGTACTATAATGCTGTCATCATAACTCAGCCGTTTCGTCTGTACCGGAGATACCATCAACAGTGCATGGTAGAGATGTTTGGCAGTTGTTGAGAGCTCTCACTTCTTTCCAAAAATTAGCCGGATCATTTCTTAGCAGCTTCTTAGCCATGGAATCTGCCCTCATGGCTTGCTCATTTTTACAGATGAAGCGAATGGTATACTTGTATCTTGCATTAGTGAGCTTCTTGTGTTCAAGCTCAGGCCCTTGTCTGGGTCTGCCTGCCATAGCCCATGATTTAAAGGCTTCACGTGCTTCTTCATGATACCCAGCTACATACTTGTTCCAACCAGGCCTGATGTTATGTGTCTTATTTTTATACTTGTAGTAGGGCTTACTACCTTCATACAGACTACTACTACTACTTTCGGCTGCTCCCGTTAGGAGTCGCCACAGCAGATCATCCGTTTCCATTTCTTCCTGTCTTCTGCGTCTTCCTCTGTCACACCAGCCACCTGCATGTCTTCCCTCACCACATCCATAAACCTCCTCTTTGGCCTTCCTCTTCTCCTCTACCCTGGCAGCTCCATATTCAGCATCCTTCTCCCAATATACTCAGCATCTCTCCTCCACACATGTCCAAGCCATCTCAATCTTGCCTCTCTTGCTTTGTCTCCAAACCGTCCAACCTGAGCGGTCCCTCTAATACAATCGTTCCTTGTTCTTCTTCGTTACTCCCAGTGAAAATCTTAGCATCTTCAACTCTGCCACCTCCAGCTCCGCCTCCTGTCTTTTCGTCAGTGCCACTGTCTCCAAACCATATAACATAGCTGGTCTCACAACCATCTTGTAAACTTTCCCTTTAACTCTTGCTGGTACCCTTCTGTCGCAAATCACTCCTGACACACTTCTCCACCCACTCCACCCTGCTTGCACTCTCTTTTTCACCTCTCTACTGCACTCCCCGTTACTCTGGACAGTTGACCCCAAGTATTTAAACTCAAATGCCTTTGTCACCTCCACTCCTTGCATCCTGACCATTCCACTGTCCTCTCTCTCATTCACGCATAGGTATTCCGTCTTGCTCCTACTGACTTTCATTCCTCTTCTCTCCAGTGCATACCTCCACCGCTCCAGGCTCTCCTCAACCTGCACCCTACTCTTGCTACAGATCACAATGTCATGCGCGAACATCATTGTCCATGGAGACTCCTGCCTGATCTTGTCCATCACCGTTGCAAACAAGAAAGGGCTCAGAGCCGATCCTTGATGTAATCCGACCTCCACCTTGAACCCATCTGTCATTCCGACCGCACACCTCACCATTGTCACACTTCCCTCATACGTATCCTGCACCACTCCTACATACTTCTCTGCAACTCCTGACTTCCTCATACAATACCACACCTCCTCTCTCGGCACTCTGTCATAAGCTTTCTCTAAATCTACAAAGACACAATGCAATTCTTTCTGGCCTTCTCTATACTTCTCAATCAACATTCTCAAAGCAAACATCGCATCTGTGTTGCTCTTCCGGGGCATGAAACCATACTGCTGCTCGCTGATCATCACCTCTCCTCTTAACCTAGCTTCTATTACTCTTTCCCAAATCTTCATGCTGTGGCTGATCAGCTTCATACCTCTGTGGTTGTTACAGTTCTGCACATCGCCCTTGTTCTTGAAAATCGGTACCAGTATGCTTCTTCTCCACTCCTCAGGCATCCTCTCACTTTCCAGGATTGTGTTAAACAATCTAGTTAAAAACTCCACTGCCATCTCTCCTAAACATCTCCATGCCTCCATAGGTATGTCATCAGGACCAACTGCCTTTCCACTATTCATCCTCTTCATAGCTGCCCTCACTTCCTCCTTGTTAATCCACTGAACTTCCTGATTCACTATCCCTACATCATCCAACCTTCTCTCTCTCTCATTTTCTTCATTCATCAGCCCCTCAAAGTATTCCTTCCACCTTCTTAGCACACTCTCCTCGCTTGTCAGCACATTTCCATCTCTATCCTTGATCGCCCTAACTTGCTGCACATCCTTTGCAGCTTGGTCCCTCTGTCTAGCCAATCGGTACAAGTCCTTTTCTCCTTCCTTAGTGTCTAACCTGTCATACAACTCACCATACGCCTTTTCCTTTGCCTTTGCCACCTCTCTCTTTGCTTTACGCTGCATCTCCTTGTACTCCTGTCTACTTTCTTCATCTCTCTTACTATCCCACTTCTTCTTTGCCAACCTTTTCCTCTGTATAATTTGCTGTACTTCCTCATTCCACCACCAAGTCTCCTTGTCTTCCTTCCTCTGTCCTGATGACACACCAAGTACCTTCCTAGCTGTCTCCCTCACTATTTCTTCAGTGGTTGTGCAGCCATCTGGCAACTCTTCACTACCACCCAGTGCCTGTCTTAACTCCTGCCTGAACTCCACACAACAGTCTTCCTTCTTCAACTTCCACCATTTGATCTTCGGCTGTGTCTTCACTTGCTTCCTCTTCTTGGTCTCCAAAGTCATCCTACAGACCACCATCCGATGCTGCCTAGCTACGTTCTCCCCTGTCACCACCTTGCATTCTCCAATCCCTTTTAGATGGCGCCTTCTACATAAGATATAGTCCACCTGTGTGCACTTTCCTCCACTCTTGTACGTCACCCTGTGTTCCTCCCTCTTCTTGAAATATGTATTCACCACAGCCATTTCCATCCTTTTCGCAAAATCGACCACCATCTGTCCTTCCACATTTCTCTTCTTGACTCCATACCTTCCCATCACCTCCTCATCACCTCTGTTCCCTTCACCAACATGTCCATTGAAGTCCGCTCCAATCACCACTCTCTCCTCCTTGGGTACCCTCTCCACCATGTCGTCCAACTCACACCAGAATTCTTCTTTTTCATCCATCTCACACCCAACTTGCGGGGCATATGCGCTGGTAACATTCAGCAATAAACCTTCAATTTCCAGCTTCATACTCATCACTCTGTCTGACACTCTCTTTAACTCCAGCACGCTCTTGACATACTCTTCCTTCAGAATTACCCCTACCCCATTACTCCTCCCATTCACACCATGGTAGAAGAGTTTGAACCCACCTCCGATACTCCTGGCCTTACTCCCCTTCCACCTGGTCTCTTGCACACAGTATGCCTACCTTTCTTCTTTCCATCATGTCAGCCAGCTCTCTCCCTTTACCAGTCATAGTGCCAACATTCAAAGTTCCAACTCTCACCTCCACATGCCTACCCTTCCTCCTCTCTAGCTGCCTCTGGACATGCTTTCCCCCTCTCCTTCTTCTTCGCCCAACAGTAGCATAGTTTCCACCGACACCCTGCTGGTTAACAGTACCGGTGGCGGTCGTTGGTAACCCGGGCCTCGACCGATCCGGTATGTAAGTCTTATTTATGATCAGCATATTTGATTTGGCAAAGATTTTATGCCGGATGCCCTTCCTGACGCAACCCTCCCCATTTGTCCGGGCTTGGGACTGGCACTAAGGATGCACTGGCTTGTGCATCCTCAATGGCTGGGTTACTACCTTCATACAGAGCTCTAACAATATCATCATACATGCAGCAGAGATCTCTCTTATGCCTCATATCCTTACAACTAATGTCTCTGCACATAACTGCATCTCTAAGCAGATGTATATTACCCAAGGTTTCATCTGTACGGGCATGATAGGCTAAGATGTCCTCCTTTGTAAGAGTTGACCAGTCCAACCTTTCTGCATTATCACTATCTCCATTACTAGACAGCACAGACAGATGTTCAACATTTATAGCCATAGTAAGAGGTATGTGATCAGTTGTTGCTGCCCCATACATAATACCCATACTCCCCAGCGAGGCATGTGCATCAGCAGTGCAAATACAGTGGTCCAGCCACGACGTAGTGTGCCAGGCCTCACTTATGTATGTAAAAGTATTTGTAGGCAACAAGACTTGGCTTGACAATAGAAGATTATTATCTTGACAGAACTGAACCATGTGATTAGCAAATAACGAATTCCTGTCTGAGATATCAGCATTCAAATCCCCAATGACATACACACTGGAAGAAGTATTATCTTGAATAAAGGAATTGATGAATGCAAGCCTATTTAAATGTTCATCCTCATTCTGCTGGCATTCATAGGGTGTATACACATTTAGGATAAAGAATTCCCTGTCATTGTGAGTAAACTGTATTGCAATGAACCAGTCAACACCAAGCCCAACCACATTTATCAATGAGTTGAGCTTCTTATTCCATAGAATAGCCACACACCCTGGTATCCTGCCTCTGACTAGTCCCACGCCAAGGTCAGTTGTAGACTCCCCAGCCCCATGAAAGTTCTCATTGAGGAGTTTAGTTTTTCCAGCTCTTGCTTTGCTGAAAATATCTCTTGCATACATAATATGTCACAGTTCTCCGAAAGGTTTTCAACGACTATGTGGCGAGCTTAATCCTCTGTGCTCTGGCCCAGACGCAGGCCACGACAGTTGTATGACAAAACCTGAATGTTCGTTTAGCAAGACTAGTGAGTGATCATATCACCAGCAGGCATACTCACCCCCCCCCCCCCGCAACAAAAGCAGTGTTTGACCCGATAACTCCACCCCTGCGTGGCTCATAATAGCTTCGGACAAGTGCCCCTTCAGGCCAGAGCTCCGGATTGTACATTTCTCCAACCTCGCTGCATTCGGCAGATATTTTAAATGAGCCGAATCTGCGGTGTACAGAGCCAATCTTTTGACAGATAACATCATGGCCAAGTTTATCTTTAAGATACCCAGACAGAGTGTCAGCATCTCGGTCTGGTGTGAAGGGTCTCTTTGTTGGGTTTATTTGACTTTTCATTTAAGCTTTTATTTCCAGGTTTTTGCACAGGTAAAAGAAATTACATTAATTAAATGTTATGAGTTCATAGTGAAATAGGGTCAGATGGTGTCAGCCTATATACATTTAAACAATTTAACAAGGAAAATAAGTAAGAAAAAATACACCATACCATATTGTATAACCTTTTTATTCTATAACATTTAATAAGTTTGTACCATTCTTTCAAGACATAGGCTACTAGATTATTTCATTTAGTTTATATTCAGTTTAGATTCTAAAATAAATAAATAAACAAACATGGATTATAAAAACATAAAAACAGGACAATCGAAACCATCAAATATAGCAAGCTCAAAAACTCTGTGTGTGTAGCAGTTAGTTAGCCCACATCTCAAGTAAATCAGTTATGCACACACCAGTGCTGATTTTAAAGGTGCCACTGTAGGGGAGGGTGGTTTGGTCCCCAGCCCATATACAGCCTCTTGGAGGAACTCCTAGGCTGAGGCACAAGATTTTGGAAAATTGATGTCAAAAACATAAAATGTTTTAAAGCACACATCCACTGTCCCTGGCAAAGAGTTCTCCTCCACTGCTTGACCCACAAGGACAACAAAAGATTGTGAGCAAAAACCTTCATCTCCTAGGGCAAGGACATAGGGGTATGGCCTGTTGACCTCCGCCTGTTGGAGGTACTCCACCATACTGGTTCCAACCTGCAACACAAGGACAACCAAAATACAGAATAAGGATGGATTCAAAACTAAATCAGTTATTTCTTAAAGAGGTGTTACTTAAGGTTACGGTTATCATTTCTTAAAGAGATGCTACTTTCTAAAAGTTATTTACAGGCTGGAGGTCAATGAAGGCCTTCCTTGCCTATTGAAGAGTTGGGCGCACAGCCCCCCCCCACACACACACACACTTTATGCAGCGGGGGTGGCAGGAGAACTGGCAATAGCCTCAGTGCCAAATCTCCTTTGGCATCTGTAAGAAGGAGAAACCAGGAGGAAAAAGGGGGCAACTTACTAAAGGGAAGACTAATCTGATGAAGAGCTGATTGCTCAAAACATCTATTTTAGTGTTGATTAAAAGCATTGGGGGAGATTAATAACAGTGTGTTGAGCAACTATTTCTTTTTGTTTTTTTTTTAAATATTGTCTGTCTGCTTTCAAGCTAGTGGGTTTTTTTCTTCTTTCTCTCTGGAAAACAGTCATACCATGTGGCATTGTGTCTGTGTCCAGGAGAAGTTTCCTGTCCCGCCTTGCCAGGTGGACGACTTTATCTGCATACATGGGAAGCCACTGCTCAACTAACTTTGGTGCAGCCTCTTCATATAACATTTGGAAGTCCTGAGAAATCTAACAAAGACAAATCAGAATTAGGTTACGCTTACCTGCCGTTTAGGGTTACCCTCACCTACAGTTTAGGGTTACCTTCACCTACCATGTAGGATTACCCTAACCTATCACGTAGGGTTACTTCGCCTACCATTTAGGATTACCCTCACCTACCATGTAGGGTTACCTTACCTACCGTTTAGGGTTACTCTCACGTACAGTTTAGGGTTACCCTCACCTACTGTGTATGATTACCCTCACCTAACAATTAGGGTTACCCCCACCTAACGTTTACCCGTACCTTTACCCTAACACCTACAGCTCAGGCGGAACTTCTCCTTACTGGGTGACGTCATCCTTGTACTGGGATGAGGCTGTGTATCATAGTGCTACTGGCAAATGTTCTGCACTATGGACAAAGGTCAGCCGCTCTACAATAGCATCAGAGTACCTGGAAGAGGTCAGCAGTAAGAAGTTGATTGTTCCTACTGTAACCAGGTGGAACTCATTCTATGAGGCATATGCCCGCATTACAGAAATGCCCCTCACTGTCATCAATAACTTCTGCACAAAGCTTCAGATTAAATGTATGAACGACAGGGAGTACCAGTTTCTAAAAGAATACTGTTCTATAATGAGACCTTTCACAGCTGCTTTAGACATTTTGCAGGGCAAGGAGAATTGTTTTTATGGAACACTTCAGCCAACATTAGAAATTCTTATGGCCAAAACCTTCGCAATTAAATATGGCCTATCGCAGATGACCAGTGGACTGCCAGACATCATTGTGACCACAATCAAAAGTCGGTTTGCAACAACTCTTGACTCTAAGGAGGCTTTGCTGGCTGCTGCCTCGCTCCCCAAGTTTAGGCTCCACTGGTTGAAAGAGGAAACGAGAAAAGACAACATTAAGCTGCTGCTCATTTCCTTTGATGCAGAAGCCAATGTAACCAGCGCAGCTATGTCAGTGGAAACGGAGGTGGCGGACTATCTCAAATCTGATCCTGTGATGGAAAGCCTGCACAAGTTTCCACGAATTAAAAAAGTGGCACTCCGCTATAACACAGCAACACCATCCAGTGCACCAGTGGAAAGACTTTTCAGTCTTGGGGGACTTGTTCTCACTCCAAAGAGATACCGTCTCAGTGAAGCACGCTTTCAGCGCCTACTCCTGCTGCGTTTTAACAAGTTCTTTAGCAGTATGTAGTAAAGCCTTAGGTCAAGGCTAATTGCCTTCTATAGTTTATTTTTATTTATAATTTATTATTACTATCGGCCTTTATGAGGCTGCATCTTTCCCTTGCTTGTACTGCAAGTCTACCCTGTTTTACTTGTAGTGTTTTTTTTATTTTTATAATAGCCTACACTACAAGCTATGAACTTGTTTATTTAATGAAGTTGAGGTTATGTATTGTTTTTTTTCTTCATCCAGGACTGAAATGAACCATATTTTATAATTAATGAATGATGCACTAATATTTGTTGCTGTTGGTCCCATACTATTTCAGGGATGGAAAAAATGAATGCCCTTCCGGTGGCTGTACGTTTAGTGACGCTCTAACATGAAGTTGTTGAAGTCCAAGCAATTAAAAAAAGCATAGAAAAAATATATTTTGTGTCTTGTCATGTATTTGTTTGTTGTGATGTAATTCTGTGTAATCAGCTCCAGTTAATCTGAGCTTCTGTGCTTCCATTATTCGCCATGAAAGAAGTAGTATGTGCTTTGATTTTTTTAATGCCTAGGTTTCGGTGTTTAGGTTGGTGAAAGTAACTCAAAGTAATATGTAATCAGTAACTAATTACGCTACACAAAGTAATATTGTAGTGTAACTTATTACTTTTAAATTAAAGTAACTAGTAATATATTACATTTTGGAAGTAACTTGCCCAACTCTGTTGGCTCCCTCTGATCTGAATCGATTAGACTGGTGAGTAAACGCTAATTCACACTGAACAATAAACCCACGACATAAGTCGAAATCTCCCTCGAAAGATTTAGGACTAGCAAGATCGGGTTCCCTGCTATCTAGAGCTGCTGGAGAACTGGGCGCTACAAGGAGTACGTCACCTGACTGAGGGTCGTGATCAGGAGCGGGGGCTATTGTGGAGGCGCCACCTGGCGGGGACTGGAGAGCAGGTGCGGGAGCTTGAGCCGAGGCCGTTGAGGAAGGCTACAGCTCTGTCCAGCTGGTTGGGCCTCGTTGTAACCTGAGCAAAAGCTGTCTCGAGGTGAGCTGTTAGGCCGGTCAGGATTGTTTCCTGTTGCTGGACCGTCGTGAACCTTGGGTCTTGTTGAATTATCTGAACTGCCAGGTTCCATCATGGCCAGAATGAATGGCGACGGCCGGAGCGGAACCAAAAGAGGCAGTTCAGAGGTAGCGGAATCTTTAGCCGCCAGGAGGGCGGATTTATTAACAAGGGGAAAAAAACACAAGAATATAAAATGTACAGTCGTCTTGTTTGTGGGATGTGTGTAAGTATTTACGTGTGGTGAGGTATGTAAATGGCGTGTTCAATGTATTGCAGCGAATTCAGGGGGCCGTCGCCACGGCCGGGACGCGAACCTTAGTCTCCCACTCCGCAAGCGACAACGTTAACCAGTCGACTAAAGGCTTCGACCCGTTAGTCAAGAACCAACGTGTTTAGTTATCCATGCACGTTACACTATGAAACGTGCGTGCAGGCAAAGGTGACCGTGAGAGTTCCAAAACCAAAGCCGGGAGTTCCAAGTGAGAGGTTAGGGTCCGTGGGGGAGGGCAGAGTTTGAGGGGGTTCTTGAGGAGACAGGGAAAACGGGATTAAAACAGGGCACCAGAAGACACGAAGGAAAACTTGGGTTGACAATTACACTAGAACGCACGAGTAAACTAGGTAGGCTAGACAACGTGAACCGACTGTCGCTTAGGCACGTTCTAGCGACGACACAATGGGTTGGCTGGGGTCTTGTAGATTGGCGATGCGCTGATCACTCGCAGGTATGGTGGCTGATTGTAGACGGGTGCGTTGTTGACTGTGTCTACGCGACGCTCTATGAGTGCGTTCAGACGTGCCTGGTGTTTCAGAGACAGATGGGAGATGTGCTTCGTCACCTCACAGTGGAGCCAGAGGGCCGAGCAGAGGGTTGAACCGCAACATTGTCACCATGACAACTAACAACATTCGCCGTTTTCTTTTGAACAACGCAAATGACCACAGCAAACGGTTCAATGTCCATTCCGCTCTCGTTCAATCTCTCTCGTCAAAAAGGAAACGAGAAGTCGATCGTATTTCACAAATCAGCAAATCATTCACTTCTCAGCACAGGAGAACTGGAGGAACACTGGATGAACCAAAAATAATAACTTATGTGTTTGTGCTCGCGCATGGGCGACTCACATCTATGGTTGACTCAGATCAGGCAGCAACCTGGTCAAAATGTTAAAAGAATTTTGATAATCCAAAAACTGCAAATGTTATAAAGGAACAATTTCCTCTAGGTTGCGATCAAAATAGGAAGTATTGCCTGTTCTTGTCGCTGCCTGATCTGAGTCAACCATAGATGTGAGTCACGCAAGCATGAGTGTAAATGGTTTACCCAGCTTTATTTTATTATGAAAATAAAGACAGGTTTAGGGTTAGACCAAAATGGTCATATAACAAACCTTTTCTTTTTGGAAAGGCCAAGTTCATATTAGACTTGGTGGCATTCATGTGAGGGTCCACCTAGGAGGCTGCACATCCACAGACTGACAGACCAACATTTTTATTAGACAGATTTTTTAGCTTGAGCACTGCATATTAAAAATGTTTTTCCCCCATAGTTCCTGTTCAATCAACTTGGGCCCCCTTCCATAGGGATTGTGGCTGTGTCAGGAAGGGCATTCGAAGTTACATTTTGCCAAATCATTATGCGGATTGACAAGACCATACTGGATTGGTCAAGGCCCGGGTTAACAACAGCTGCCACTGGTGCTGTGCCCTCACAGGGTACCAAAGGAAACTAAAATCCACTATGGTGACCGCTGAGAAACAGGGAACAGGCCAAAAGAAAGAAGAAGAATCGACTTGGGCGCTATGCAAAAGTCTTATAATGGTAGTAAAAAAAACACTGTTCGCGTGTGCGTGTATCTGTCCACTACTAATCTTGCATACTACTGGGGCTGTCAGCCTAATAATTTTTGATCAAGGACCTCTCGCGGTTGCAGCGATTCAAAACCTTTGTAAAACCTGTTTTATACCGCGATGAGTGCTAACTCCTCAGCTGGTTTTTCACCTAAGTACGAGCAGCAGAGAAGGGGAGATGCACCTTGTGGAGATCTAAACTTTACTGAGTGCACTCTTTTAGTTTCTTAGTTATTTTCTTGCTGCTACCAATGAGCCAGGAGTGCCAGTCATGGTTAGACATGGTTAAAGCAAAAGGCCTGTAAACGGGTACAAACAGCTGCTATAACTGCTGTGCAGTAGAAGGGGGGGAAGATGCCCCTTGCTGTTCCTAATTGCCGGCAAGCTAGAGAAATAACAAATGTCTGAGTTCAGCTGTTGCCATGGTATATTAGATGTTGCTTGCCATTGTCCTTTGGAAAGCCCTGGATACTAAGCATTTACACCGAGCAAACATAAACTGAGGCTTGCGTGTGCACAGGAAACCAAATAGAGCATTATTTAGAAATGAATAAGCTTTGTTAACATTGTTTCTCCCTTGCATGAAAGCTGCTGGTCCTCCATTGCCTGTGGACCATGGCTGTAATTACTGAAGATTGCCTTGATAGATTGGTCTGCCTCATCCAGTGGCTGAAGGCTTCTTATGCTGCTGTGAGCCTCGCTGTTGAGAGCCAGCAGCTGTTGGGGGGCCTTGTAAAACAGGGCAATCTCTTAAAAGGATGCATGACTGCAATTCTTTTTTTATTTCCCTGCATGTTAACAGGCATCAAGCTACAGTCATGACACAAAATTGTGTTTATTTGATTCATCCCACGATGTGACTTTTCTTTTTCATGCTTTGACCTGACATCCATGTCGGAGTATTATTAATTCTGTCCAAATTATTTGCGAAACCTAAGCAATAACACATAAATTTCTTTCACATAAGACAAAGGAGTTGGAAAAACAAAATGTCACTCTGTGAGATTCAGTGCATATAAAGATGGATAAAGATGACCCTGCAAAGGAAGTACGTTTGCCAACCCCACCTCCTGTGACCCCAACAGAGCCTCTCAACTGGCAGATGGCACCCAGTTTGAATGCCTGTCTGTGCTTCGCAGCAGGATAGGGCCGACTGTTTGGTGCATTCTGAAACACCCAGTCAACCGCGCAGGGAATTTTTTGCGCTTCTGGTTTTATTACATAATCACCTCAGTTAAGTGTGAGGTCTAATGATCTGTCTGTCTTATGGCTAGATTCTATCAGTGAACGCAGTTTTCCAAACAACATCAGACTCTTTGCATAGCGAATCATTATGGCAATAACTGACTTCGTTCATGCATAAGACCCTTTTTCCTTTCTTCGGTTTTTGATAACGGGGCTTTGATTCTGCACCGCCAGATGCTCAGCTGTCGGATGAGATTCTGTACCTCTGGAATGAAAAGCTTCCTGCTGCAGGTGTCTTTTGTGGTGGATCTAAAAATGACAGACTGTTTCTTTCTTTTCAGATGAGAAAAGCCTTTCTTGCCCCTAGCAAGAAGGCACCCACTTAGTGTAGTGGCTCAAGACTAGGTAATCTGTGATTTACAAGGTGGTGGCTAATATTACTGCCAAACAGGACCTCATACTCTGTTGCAGCTGCCAAGAAAGATTATTGTGTTAGAATTGGCCAGATAACACATCTGTTACCACAGTGAACTGAAAAACAAGACGTGTGTGTGTGTGTGTGTGTGTGTGTGTGTGTGTGTGTGTGTGTGTGTGTGTGTGTGTGTGTGTGTGTGTGTGTGTGTGTGTGTGTGTGTGTGTGTGTGTGATATATATATATATAGAGAGAGAGAGAGTGAGAGAGAGCTAGATAGATAGATAGATAGATAGATAGATAGATAGATAGATAGATCACTCCAAACATAATTTTACCAAATTTTCCTTTGTAAGACATGAGCAGGGGAAGACGGATAAGAAACATTATGACTTGGAGAAATGTAGACTCTGAATAAATAAATAAATAAATAATCCTCCCAAAAGGATTTGAGCTTTGAGCTTTTAAGGCCATAATAGGGAATAGTAGCATTGCAATATTCAGAGCTGCTATGAATACTTCAGTGAGATTCTTTCTGCCCCTGTCTCTTTCTATACTTGCTTGGATTCATTCTTTCACTTACTGGCTTACTCTTACTACCTTCATCTTTCTTTCTTCCTGTCTTTTAATTTGTTGCAAGTGCATGAGCATGCATTCATTAGGGTCAGAATTTGAAAGCGTTTAATTATCTGCTTACACCTCGAAAGTAGCCAGTAGTAGCACCTCCATTTGCAGACCAATATATTAATGATAGCCGTCGCTCAGGGTCCCCGTTACATTTTTCTGATTTAGCTGATGCTTTTGTACAAAGTGACTTCACAATGAGAGTCCCATGTGATAACCCGCCAGAGGCAAACACTGGGGCTTTGTGAACCTCAGCAGCATATATACATACATATATATATACACTACTTTCGGCTATTCCCAGTAGGGGTCGCCACAGCGGAGCATTCGTTTCCATTTCTTCCTGTCTTCTGCATCTTCCTCTTCCACACCAGCCACTTACTTGCATGTCCTCTCTCACCACAGCCATAAACCTCCTCTTTGGCCTTCCTCTTTTCCTCTTCCCTGGCAGCTCCATATTCAGCATCCTTCTCCCAATATACCCAGCATCTCTCCTCCACACATGTCCAAACCATCTCAATCTTGTCTCTCTTGCTTTGTCTCCAAACTGCCCAACCTGAGCTGTCCCTCTAATATAATTGTTCCTAATCCTGTCCTTCTTCGTCACTCCCAGTGAAAATCTTTGCATCTTCAACTCTGCCACCTCCAGCTCCGCCTCCTCTCTTTTCATCAGTGCCACTGTCTCCAAACCATATAACATAACTGGTCTCACTACCATCTTGTAAACCTTCCCTTTAACTCTTGCTGGTACCCTTCTGTCGCAAATCACTCCTGACACTCTTCTCCACCCACTCCACCCTGCCTGCACTCTCTTCTTCACCTCTCTACTGCACACCCCGTTACTTTGGACAGTTGACCCCAAGTATTTAAACTCATACACCTTCGTCACCTCCACTCCTTGCATCCTGACCATTCCACTGTCCTCTCTCTCATTCATGCATATGTATCCCGTCTTGCTCCTACTGACTTTCATTCCTCTTCTCTCCAGTGCATACCTCCACCTCTCCAAGCTCTCCACCACCTGCAACCTACTCTCACTACAGATCACAGGGTCATCCACAAACATCATATTCCACGGAGACTCCTGCCTGATCTCGTCCATCAGCCTGTCCATCACCATTGCAAACAAGAAAGGCCTCAGAGTCAATTCTTGATGTAATCCCACCTCCACCTTGAACCCATCTGTTATTCCAACCGCACACCTCACCACTGTCACACTTCCCTCATACGTATCCTGCACCACTCCTACATACTTCTCTACCACTCCCAACTTCCTCATACAATACCACATCTCCTCTCTCGGCACCCTGTCATATGCTTTCTCTAAATCCACAAAGACACAATGTAACTCCTTCTGGCCTTCTCTATACTTCTCCATCAACATTCTCAAAGCAAACATGGCATCTGTGGTGCTCTTTCATGGTATGAAACCATACTGCTGCTCGCTAATCATCACCTCTCCTCTTAACCTAGCTTCTATTATTCTTTCTCATATCTTCATGCTGTTGTTGATCAACTTTATACCTCTGTAGTTACTAAGCTGTGCACATCACCCTTGTTCTTGAAAATCGGTACCAGTATGCTTCTTCTCCACTCCTCAGGCATCCTCTCACTTTCCAAGATTGTGTTAAACAATCTAGTTAAAAACTCCACTGCCATCTCTCCTAAACATCTCCATGCCTCCACAGGTATGTCATCTGGACGAACTGCCTTTCCACTCTTCATCCTCTTCATAGCTGCCCTCATTTCCTCCTTGCTAATCCGCTGAACTTCCTGATTCACTATCCCTACATCATCCAACCTTCTCTCTCTCTCATTTTCTTCATTCATCAGCCCCTCGAAGTATTCCTTCCACCTTCTCAACACACTCTCCTCGCTTGTCAGTACATTTCCATCCCTATCCTTGATTCCCCTAACCTGCTGTACATCCTTCCCAGCTCTGTCCCTCTGTCTAGTCAATCGGTACAAGTCCTTTTCACCTTCCTTAGTGTCTAACCTGTCATACAACTCACCATACGCCTTTTCCTTTGCCTTTGCCACCTCTCTCTTCGTTTTACGCTGTGTCTCCTTGTACTCCTGTCTACTTTCTTCATCTCTCTGACTATCCCACTTTCTCTTTGCCAACCTCTTCCTCTGTATACTTTGCTGTACTTCCTCATTCCACCACCAAGTCTCCTTGTCTTCCTTCCTCTGTCCTGATGACACACCAAGTACCTTCCTAGCTGTCTCCCTCACTATTTCTTCAGTGGTTGTCCAGCCATCTGACAACTCTTCACTACCACCCAGTGCCTGTCTTAACTCCTCCCTGAACTCCACACAACACCCTTCCTTCTTCAGCTTCCACCATTTGATCCTTGGCTCTGCCATCACTCTCTTCCTCTTCTTGGTCTCCAAAGTCATCCTACAGACCACCATCCGATGCTGTCTAGCTATGTTAAGCCGTTACGTTTGGTCATTGGCAGACAGAAACATTATTGAACCACATGGAAAATTCTCTCAAAAAACAAAACATATTTATTCAGTAGTAAAATGTGCAATCTATGTCTAACTGAAAGGATTTTATCATTTGCAAACCAGAAATGGCCACACTGAAGAACATGAATGAATTGGCCAGCAGTTGCAGACATAATATAAGCACCTATTTTGCAATTATAAATAAATCATGCCAATAGACAAATATTATTAACCTTCTATGCAACCTAACCCACCCCCCACCCCCCTTTACTGGACGGTTAGCGATCATGGTTAGCGATGTTTTAGATTTTTTTTAATGTAGGCACCTCCCCCTTCCCCATTGGACGTTGTGGAAGTGATGCGCATGACAAGGCAGTTAATATGTTATGTTCCTTCCTGTGTAACTTTGTTCTTAAAACTTTATTGATAACATTCAGACAAACAACAACAACATATACACAGGTTTAAAGAACAAAAAGATTAAAAGGGGAAACAGATTGCCAGGGAAATCAGTTATATAAAAATAAAAAGGGATTGTGCAAGAAGCTTTTTACAATCAATAGAAGCAAATTAATGTGTAGGAGGGAAAAACAAATAAATTAAGGTGCACAGATTAATAGTTCAGCAGCATTGGTCGATAATTTTAAAGGTTTCAAATATTGCCCCGGTCTTTGTTGCTTTTCAATTTTTCAGCTTGACCAGCGAATTGTAATAGAGGTTAATATCAATTGGAAATAAGGTAAACTTTGGTTTTCTAATTTTCAATTTCATTTTATGTATATGGAATTTGCTAGAAATTATAAACAGTTGGATTAAATAGCTAACATTTTTGTCCATTGAGTTATTTTCAAAATAAATTAAAATATCACTACCCTGTGTAACTTTATTGACAGCTGATGATTGCTTATGGCATGAAACAGGCTTATACTGTCTCATAAAGAATTTACTTGAAACACTGGATTATATATATATAACTTTGTTAAAAGAAACACTCTACGTTAGGGAAAGTGCTCAACAAATAAGAAGCAAAATAATCCAGTGAGTCAAGTATGTGTGTGTGTGTGTGTGTGTGTGTGTGTGTGTATGTATGTATGTATATATATATATATATATATATATATATATATATATATATATATATATATATATATATATATAGTGGTTTTTTGAAACCGTCTGGTGTTGTGAGTGCTCAGCTAATGAGGAGCGGAATATCAACACGG
Organism: Lampris incognitus; assembly: GCF_029633865.1. Classification (NCBI taxonomy): domain Eukaryota; kingdom Metazoa; phylum Chordata; class Actinopteri; order Lampriformes; family Lampridae; genus Lampris; species Lampris incognitus. Next base: position 14,523,347 of record NC_079219.1, read on the forward strand.
ATATTAAAATATTTTTTCTTGTATCCATGTTGATATATATATATATATATATATATATATGAAATGCGTGTGTATATGTTACCAAGCTGACACTCTGGAGGAATGTATAAGTGTTTGCATAGCCTCTGCAAAGGGGATTATTTAAGACAGTGGACAGCCTCTGAAAAGGATATTGACCCGACCAGGCTTCAAATGAACTGTTCTGTCTAATAACTCTGTCTTGTTTCAAGTGCATCCTTCCTCACCGTACCACTTGAACCTTGTCACAGTTTTTATTTGTGTTGTGTCTAATGCACCGAGCTTCTATGTTTTGCAGATGCTCTGCCCCTGCAGTTTAAATCCATCGTTTTCCATCAGGTCCCCAGAGACCCCCAGTTCTGCCGGTTTTCTCTTCTGCTAGGTAGTTAGTTACATTCACCGGTTGTGGGGCTCCAGGTACTCGAGACATCTAATCAGGGGGGTTTTAGACGTGGAACAAAAGGCGTACATAATGAACTACCTGGCAGAATAGAAACCCAGTAGTACTGCTGGTACCCGAAGACCAGATTGCAAACCACCTGATCTCAAGGATGTTTTCAGACCACTTGGTTCTTTACATTACCTGTCTCCCTAAGATGAGAACCATGTACAGTCTGCCTCTTTGCTATATGAGCACTACAGGCACTATAGTGAATGTCCATCAGCATGTGTCATTAAAGAGCTGATGGGAATATGCTGTTCTATACGGTACATTTGTAGGCTGAGAGAGAGTCCCTATTTCAGTCAGGAGGCTCCATCAGAACTCTGTTATTTAAGTGGTATTTTTCTACACCAAAAAACACCTACTTTGAGATTTATTATCATACCAGTCGCATGCCAAGGCTGCAGGAAATTATTGACTGCAGAAAAATGAAAGAACTGTCTAAAACTGAAAGACGTTTCACAGCTACATTTCCACCTAAAAGCCTTTTTTTTTTATTTGAGTGACTGCATCAACATTTTCAAAAGCAAACTTTGTCAGCATTTGTCAAAGCTAACCAATAAGACACATCCACTGAACCTGTAAATATGAAAAATATTAAAGATCAAGCACTTATTTTCAAACAAACAATTCACTTCCTGTCAATAGGACCGAATAATATTGGATTAGGCATTACGGTACAAGGTTTCATTTGGTTGCAAATATTGCAGACCATACTGTTTTCAAGAAGAAGAAGAAGAAGAAAAAACCTTCTGCAAATTCTGTGTTTGCTGTCATAAATAAAATAATTTCAATTATTATATAGTGTAAAGCAAGAAGAATAACTGCAGATATAATACAGAGCATTCATAGCACTATATACAGGGGTATATATAGCCTCTGATTTAATTACTGACAAGTAATGCTTAAAGATAAAATATTTTCACAATATGATGGAACAAAATAAGTCACTTTGTCACAAAACATATTTTACAAAAGACTCAGTCTATACAAAACAATAACAATATTTTTACTACAGTTGATAGAATACACTGTAAAATGGGCTGCAAAACTGCAAAAATGGGTGGCATCCGCTTTTGACACCTTTCAGCCATCCGAGGGGCGATCGCATCTGTTTTGTTTTTAGGTTCACGAAGGGGTTACAAAAAATCTGTTTTCTGATTCAGGTTGATGTATCATCGTCCTGAATCTACCCTTTACCGCGGATATGACTGTGAGCAATTTGTGTTGCCCGCTGACATTTTTGTTCAAACTCGAGCATTTCTCCTTGCTAATAAGAGCTCGTCTGAGGTCATCCAATTACCTAAGCTCGAGAAACAAACAAACAAACAAAAGCCACTTCCTTCAGCTCTTCAGTCTGAAATAGTTTTCTGTGAACTAGATACTCTGGTAGGGAAAATAAAGGCAGCCTAATGGCTGGAGGAGTGAAAAGAGTGAGTCAGCCGAGTACAGAATTAAATTCACCACGTCCAGACCGGCCCTTTATCAAATTAAAGGCTGTTCTTTCTGTCATTTTAGATTTCGCTCACATGTATTTGTCGTGAAAAAAGGTCATCCAGTTTCACGTTTTTCATTTGCCCCCCCCCTTGACAACTCTTGCTCTACTCTTGCTTGCGTTATCCATCACTATGTCTCTCTCACCTGTCAGCGAGGGAGGTGCTCTGAAAGTCCTCTCCCAGCTAATCCCTCACATATTCTGATGCACTGTACCTTGCCTTACGGATGACAGTGTTGTATCAGATGTGCACATTCGGTAAGAATGTATAGGTACTCAATTATTTTTTTTGAATTTGCAGAGGCTCACTCATAAAAGGCCTCGGTGGTATTTCTATTTGCACCTAAATACTGTATGCTGCGCTCAGCTGTGTTAGTGATTTTATATGAAGCGTTTGATTTCTGATTATTAATTTTGAAGAATGATGTCATGCAAACCCAATGGGACTGGGTATTTTTCTTATAACATGACACCAAAAAAACCCCAAAATAAAATCAGCTGAGTTAACAAGTCAAGTGATCTGTTAGATAGTTGGTCAAAAACCTCCAGGCACTGGGTGTCCGGGTAGCATAGCGGTTTATTCCGTTGCCTACCAACACGGGGATCTCCAGTTCAAATCCCCATGTTACCTCCGGCTTGGTCGGGCATCCCTACACACACAATTGGCCGTGGGTATGTGTCCTGGTCGCTGCACTAGCACTTCATCTGGTTGGTCGGGGCGCCTGTTCGGGGGGGAGGGGGAGCTGGGGGGAATAGCGTGATCCTCCCACATGCTACATCTCTCTGGCAAAACTCCTCACTGTCCGGTGAAAAGAAGCAGCCGGCGACTCCACACGTATCGGAGGAGGTATGTGGTACTCTGCAGCCCTCCCCGGATCGGCAGAGGGGGTGGAGCAGTGACCAGGACAGCTCAGAAGAGTGGGGTAATTGGCCAAATAAAATTGGGGAGAAAAAGGGGCAAAAAAAAAAACAACCTACAGGCAAGTGACAAATTAAAGGAAAATCCTGACTGCTTGACCCCTGCAGGGAGGGGGTCCAAAGGGCTGTTGTGCTATAGGGGACATTTTTCTGGCATGGTTTGGGTCCTCTTGTCCCCTTAGAAGGAAGGGTCACTGCAAATCAATACAAAGTTATTCTGAGTGATTGCCTTTATCCTATGATGAAGCATTTCTATCCTGATGGGAGTGGTCTCTTCCAGGATCATAATGCCCCCATCCACAAGGCACGAGGGGTCACTGAATGGTTTGATGAATATGAATGAAAATGATGTAAATCATATGCTATGGCCTTCTCAGTCACCAGATCTCAACCCAGTTGAACAGCTATGGGAGATTTTGGACCGGTGTGTTAGACAGCGCTCTCCACCACCATCATCAAAACACCAAATGGGGAAATATCTTTTGAAGAATGGTGTCCATCCCCCCAGTAGAGTTCAGAGACTTGTAGAATCAATGACAAGGAGCATTGAATCTGGTCTGGAGGCTCATGGTGGCCCAACACCTTACCAAGACACTTTATGTTGGTTTTTCCTTTAATTTGTCACCCGTCTGTACATCTACAGACTGTCAGAACTCAGTGGTAGAGAACTGTGTGATCTCAGTCTGCAAGTCATCCTGGATTGTTTTAGAGCCAGAGGCCCCAGGCCTCTGATCCACGCCTAGTCATACAGGCTTTCTAACAGACCCTCCAGGAGCGCACACAGACGTGGGCTCCTGTGTGGTGTTGCGGGCTCTGGTGAAGCTGTTCTGCTCCACGCGGGACCGATAAGGCAGGCAGAAATCCTTGAAGCACCTCTTGAAGTTCTCATCCAGAAAGGCGTAGAGGAGAGGATTGAGACTGCTGTTGGTGTAGCCCAGAGCGATACACAGGTGCCAGCTGACCACCACCATGGGGTTCTTCTGGTCAATTTCCACCATGGTCTTGACAATGATGAAAATGTGGATTGGGGTCCAGCAGACAATGAAGGCCGCCACCACCACCAGAACCATGCGGGTGATCCGCCGGAGGTTCCTGTCTTTCTCCTTGGAGCCGGAGAGCAGGCGCACATTCTTCAGCCGGAGGATCATCAGACCATAACAGATAGTGATGACCAGGACTGGCACCACAAAGGCGAAGATAAACACGCAAAGCTTTGTCACCATGTCCCAGTACCACTCCGGCGTAGGAAAATTCAATGTGCAGACTGTGTTACCTGGGGAATTGAAACCATTAAAAGTTTAGTAGAGGGGAAACGTGGAGCAACTAAGACAAGCTAATAAAACCCAGCCCAAACGTAGCCTCATTTGGGGGGAAAATGACTTCCTTCAACAAAATTACCAGAGGCATTCAGAGCACTTGCCACTAAAGCTGCTAAGAAGCCTACAAGGAGTGCTGACAAGTACGTATTTTATATAATGAGGATAATTCCCTGCATTTTGCAGCAGCAAGAAAAAGTCCCTCACCTTTCTCTGTCACCTTGGTAACAGCCATAACCATTATGGGGACTCCGATGGCAGAGGAGAGGATCCAGATGCAGACATTGATGAGCTTGGCTTTTGCGGGTGTGCGGAAGTCCAGGGCTCTGACTGGGTGGCACACGGCGATGTATCGATCCACACTCATCATGGTGAGAGTGAAGATACTGGTGAACATGTTGTAGTAGTCGATGGCGATGATCACTTTGCACAGCAGCTCGCCAAAGGGCCACGTGTTCATCAGGTACTTGGCACTCTGGAAAGGAAGAGTGCTGGTGGCCAAAGCGTCAGCCAGAGCAAGGTTAAAGATATAGATGTTGGTGGCTGTCTTCATCTTGGTGTACCTAATTTGAAAGAAGAAAAGGACGCAAAATACTTCAAATAGATGTCAAATCAAATTGTTTGTTTATTTTATCATCCCTGGGTCAGTTTTATTGTGCTTACTCTTACTTTAGTTTGCAGAGCTGGAGTCTTTGGATGTCTTTCTGCTATTATATTACAATATGGAGCGTCATGGATGACGACGATTGCCATTATATTCTTGCAGGGTCAGAAAGTGTTTGTCCATTTCCACTCTCAGTTCACTGATCTGTATTTGCCCAGAAAGCGTACTCAGTTTGTGAGAGAGAATATTTCATGCATAATATGCATAATATTGGTGTGTACAATACGTTATGAAGCTTTCTGCCTGGCTGTACCCTGAATAATTAATCAGATGTCACTGCATATAAGATGACAGGAGGAGGAACACCGAGCGCAAACGGATCTTGTTGTAAAACAGCTTTGTCTCATTAGCCACTAAATTAGTAAAAGAAAATAATTAGCAAAAGAACTGCATCAGCTACCTGCATGTGAACATGAAACCGAACTTCCAGATTTGGTGTAGGTTGCGTGGGGTATGGTTAGTTTTGGATGGTTGCTTAAAAAAAACCACCAGGACATCTTCTTTGAATTCTTATTGGGCAGATCATCACCGATGACCCACACACGGGTGGGTGCTGACATTTGGCCGGCCATTTAGTGATGCACTCTGAGACATCATTCGACAGTATGACAGTGGTTGCTTGTTTCTGATTAAGTTATAGGTCTGAACCATTTCACTGACAGCACTCATGAAGCAGGAGGCTGCGCTTAGAAGAAGGTATAGATGAGCGGGTGACACTTTCATATGTCTTCTTGATAAATAAACAGATCACATGTTGTGCATATTGACGTTACTTAAAGCTATTTTCAAATCACCGGGGCAAATGTCTCGGAGCCTTCTGATTCCTTTTAAGTCAAATATGCCCATCCACATTAAAGACCACATTTTGCACTCGTTTCAGGGACTTTGGAAACAGTGCTAATAATTACTCAGGACGAAAGAGGATGGGGATTTAGTCATAGCATCACTTGTGGATTCGCACGCACCCTTTGCAAGGGTCTAGCTGCAGACATGTTGTCACGACTGATCACTGTCCCTTAAGGCACCTCAATCATTACATTTAATCTAGTGGCGAGAGACCAATTACAATTATTTTCCACGCAGACTAATGTTTCCGTCCTCCGCTCCTAGAGTCTTGAAACCAATATTGGGCTCAATTAAATCACACCGAATTGAAGATCATTAGTAGCAAGTCCATATGGGGATACATTTAAAACAAAAACCTTTGGCCTGCCGGTGTTTTAGAATTTTCGGAGTCCCCAGCAAAACCCGACCCCCTCCCCCCTTGTCGTGAGTCTAGGTTAAGTTAAGCTAAGCTAACCCTGACCCCTAAACCCCCCACCCACCATCACCCTAACGAGCCCCCCCCCCCAACTCTAACCGTAACCCGTTCACGCCAAGGGGAGCCAGATTCTGCGGGGGAGTCAACACTGGTCCTTCCATAGACACCCACGCGCATGCCCACACAGCCATAGTGCGCGAGAGGTGCATAGGAGAACATGTTGGTGTGCCTAATAAGTATGACACAGCCACTTAAGTGTAATAGCAGAATACTGCATATCACCACATAGCATACAGATGAATATTCGTAGGAGTGCAGAGCGACAATGTAGTAGAAATATCAAACGTGTCATCGTCAAAACTGAACGCAAAAAAAAAGAAAAAATAAATCATGTGTATTTGCGTTTTTTTTTTTTGTCCTTTAACAGGATTCAGTCATCTCTCTCTCTTGTTTAATTGTCCCGATGGCACTTTCTTACCTCACCACCCCGAACATGACGAGGACGTTCCCCAGCAGTCCCACCACGCAGACGAGGGAGTAGAGAGCCGTTATGCACACCGCCGTCACCACACTCGCCGCGTCCCTGCCGCTCAACGTGCCGGTCTCGTTAGTTGCGGACGCGTCGTCAAACAGCGTGACATTGGACGGAAACGCTGAGTTCGGGTACGAGTCTGCAAAATCCCCGTCGGTAAGAGTAGGGAACTCCATTTCTTGTTGAAATTAGGATGAATTATGTGCAGGAATCTTTGCCCAAAAAAAATCCTGTAAATTGCAGAAGCTGGCGGCGCGCACCTGAGGTGAAGAGAGGAGGGGGGCGGAAAAGCTTAAATGTTGCACAGATGCGCATGAAAAACTGGATGGCCAACCTCTGAAGCTCCCAGAAGAGGCTGTGGAACATCGCTCTCTCTCTCTCTCTCTCTCTCTCTCTCTCTCTCTCTCTCTCTCTCTCTCTCTCTCTCTCTCTCTCTCTCTCTCTCTCTCTCTCTCTCTCTCTCTCTCTCTCTCTCGTCTGCGGTGTTACGCGCAATTACGAACGAGCAGCCTGTGGCAAGGTGCGCCCGTGCACAGCGCTGCTGGCTGGTTTTATCCGATTCCAGCCCGACCTGAAGCCACACCGTTTGCCAAAATACACTGGTAAGATTAAAAAAAAACAAAAATGTTGCGTTTTGTTTTATTTGAAGTACATCATAACAAACAGGGTTACTGACCGGTCCCATCAATCTACTGTATGAAACACGTGATGGATGAAGTGATGTCAATCATCACATCTGAGAAACCTTGAGTGATTAATGGAAAGATATCCCATTTGCTGTAGGCTAATACGTTTTTGGAGAAATTAATTTGTAGATTTTTTTCTTCTTCGCTTTGATAAGTGTTACTGTAGCGGGTCTGTGCCTGACTTGTCCCTCCCACCCGGCATGGTGTGGCTGTGTAGAGGAAGCAGGCCTCGCTGTGATCTGGAAGCTGGACAACTCCGTTCACGTCACAACAATAGCTGGGCCACGAAGCCCATAAGTGAAAACCCTCTTTGTTGCACCTTTACAGCTTAATTGAAGGTGCCGGCCTCAGCTTCTTTTTTTCCCATTCTCCGTGGACTTCATGGACTCCATGTTCTCTGGCTGTGGCACTCCATTAGTGAACTGCCCCCACAAGGCAGTCAACGAAATTACTAAGCCAAACCACGGAGGTGATGCAAATATCTGTCAGCAGCGGAGCGTTGGCATGAGGGGGCTTAAAGGTCACCCTCGCTAAGCGTTATTTACTCTGCACTTTAATTGTATGAGCTGTGTTTATATTGGTTATGTGCCTGTACATCACAGATGCACATGTACACACAACACACACACTCCCACGGCAGTAGCTGAGGAGGTAGAGCAGGTTGTTTGATAACTGGAGGGTTGCCGGTTCGATCCTCAGCTCCCCCTGGCAAAACTGTGGAAGTGTCTCTGAGCAAGACACCTAACCCCTAACTGCTCCCAATGAGCTGGTTGTTACCTTGCATGGGCGTGCGTGCATATGTGCGTGTGTGTGCGTGTGTGTGCGTGTGCGTGTATGTGTGTGTGCGTGTGTGTGAGAATGTCAGGCGTTAACTAACTGCAAAGTGCTTTGAGTGGCTGTTGCAGCTAGAAAAACGTTAGGCTAAGATGCAGTCCATTTACTACATACACACACAAAACACACACGCGCACGCACACGCACACGCTGACACATTCGCTCAAAAACACTTACTGCTGATGAAAAATTACTGGATCATGTGGCCTTCCCTGAGCGCCCGTCATCTCAGCTCGGAGAGAAGTTGTCAAGCATCTGGAACTTGACAGTCTTTTTTTTTTTTTTTATTGTTGAAGCACCCCCCCCACCCCACCCCCCACTCTGGATGTGAATGTGGATTTGTGGCTCGGGTCACGGCAAGGAAGGTATTTTGTCTTCCTGCAATTGTCACCAAACAGCATTTCGTCTGCATCCCTGTAGACAATTACTGAGCGTACCAAAACCCCAAACTGACCTGCTGTGGTCGTTCGCGTCTGCACAGAATTTGTGTGCGTGCGTGCACGTTTGCCTTCACTTGTTTTATTTGTGGGTTAGATGATCGTCTGTTTGAACGTGGGGTGCCTTCAGCATTCATGGCTGCGACAGCCTTTGGATATGAGAGACTTGCAAATCTGCGGTTTAAGCTCAGGACAGCAAACAGCCAGGAGAACGGACCCGCTGGTTGGACGAAAGCCTCGCACACCTCCCTCTTTATTGTTGCATCTAAAGATGGCGTCCACCCATCATGCTGATATGAAGCGTGGTAGTTAAAATCACACGGGGAATTTTGGGAGTTCGGGGATCTCCTTTCCCTTAGATGGAGGTCACTTATGGAGAAGCTCCTTCTCCAAATGTAAGGGCAGAGAAATGCCTTCAACCCACTGGCGGGTGTGCAGAATGTAAACACAACGGATGTGCTTCATTCGACAACACCGGGAGGGGGCAAAGAGAGATTTGCTGTTTTCCCAAAAAAAAAAAAGGGGGGGGGACCCGGCGACTTCTGAAGCTTGCTGCTGTCGTTATTCTGTCTGGGGATCCTGGACACACATTTTGGATAATCTTGAGTGGGTATTAAATCAAGTGAGGAAATGAAATAAAAGGAAACAAGACAACCTTGCTTTGAACTTGCTATGGGGATTTCAGGAGGCCAACCCACCATTAAGCATCATTATAGCTGTTCAGTCCCCTCGAAGGCTTGACCCTTCGGTTGATTTTGATGATAGAGAAAGATAGAAGCAGAAGCAGGTAGCAGAGGACTGAGTGGTTGCTGGTTCAGATGTTTCATCTCATTGTGCCAGTGAATGGAAGTGCAGAAGGTTGAATCCTCGCTTTCCAGAGCAAGGCCATTTGGCGTGAGCAGCTGCTTCACTGGTAAATAAAATGTATTACAAATAAAAAAAATTAAAAAAAATTACAAATAAAAATGTATTATTACTGGTGTTATCAACTGGACACCTCTCACAGATGCTTCTTTACATTAGGCCCGTAGTCGCACCCTCACAGGGCTGCTGAGAACAGATAGATGACTCTCCGCATTGGAAGCGACCTGCTCAGCAGTTCAGGAACCACACGGAGCCCCACTGACCTTGGCTACAGACATGACCGGACCTCTGTCTTCCAACAATGCCCCCCCCGCCGGAGTTCAGAAGCCAAATTGCATCGACAGCCATAGGCTAAATGAGTGTCTGACACCACCTGGCTTACAACAGCCCAAATCCTCAACAGCTCAGAAACTAAATTTTAGCAGCAAACAGTTTATTTAAATTAATTTATAGCATTAGCGGAGAATAGGGTAGGACTACCCATCTCTGTGAGCATACGTGCTAGCTAGTATGCGTCCATATGATGGCAAATGCCTACATATGAACACAATGTTCAGGGTTATGTAAAGGGTTGAAACAGGATCTACACCCAACACGGGGAGGAGAGTGAAAGATCACATAAGCAGAACCCATCAGCTTTTTGTGTTATGATCTCAGAAGGAGACAGGCAGGCTTGTGGTACTTGTGGGGTGATTCATATCCTTTCCCCCATATGCCCCGGTTCTGATTGCAGCTTCAATTCTTCCTTGTACCAGTTTATTAGCATGCCCCTTTTTTTCCTCACCCTATCGAGAGAGAAAAAAACATAGGAGAGAGAGGGGGGAGGGGGGAGAGAGAGAAAGAATAGGGCTGGCTCTTGCTGAAATGAACAAAATGCTGTCGTGAAGTGAGAGAGGGAGGGAGGGGGGTGAGAAAGAGAGAGGGAGAGAGAGATTTATATGATCTGAAGTGGAGAGAGAGAGAGAGAGAGAGAGAGAGAGAGAGAGAGAGAGAGAGAGAGAGAGAGAGAGAGAGAGAGAGAGAGAGAGAAAATAGGGCTGGCTCTTGCTGAAATGAACTAAGTGCTGTCGTGATGCGTATGGTTTCTGTGTTGCCCTCAGGCAGGAATCATTCATGATTAGTCCGCATTGCCCGTCTGATTACACTCGTCACTCATCAACCCAATGGAAACCTGGGGGAGCGTTACACCCCCTCCCCAAACCAGAGAGCTCAGGCGACATCCTCCAACAGGCTTCTTGTTTGTTTTTGCATTGTGTTGTTGTTTTGTTGTTGTTGGACCAACTGATGGTCACTGATTAAACATTAATGAAAGATAAGCCCCAAATTCGATAAAACGTCAATTCCAGTGAACTGACTGGAAATGTATGATAGCCATTATTGATTGACAGGTATATGGCAAGGCAATATGGTGAAAGTGTTTATTCAGTAAATAGCCTCTTATGGTTCAATCTGTGTGGAGCCCATGAAGCCCTTGTGACATAATGACTTAATAGTAAATTCTCTCTCTCTCTCTCTCTCTCTCTCTCTCTGTCTGTCTCTCTCTCTCTCTCTCTCTCTCTCTCTGTCTGTCTCTCTCTCTGAAGACAGAACTGGAAGAGAAGAGGGACTCGAACAGGATGCAGAGAGCCCATTCTCCTCCCACAGGGCCACATATCGACACATTTGCATGAAACGTGGATGCAGGACACGCAAGGTACCTCTCAGCATCTTGACGAGATGCAGCGGGTTTAACCGCTAGCGAACCCGTAGGTCGTTAATATTCACATATCTGGCCGGGAGTTTAACACCGAGTTTAACGTGAGAATATGTCGGATACCATGGCTACAATGCTATTGCACCTTAATGATCAACTCCGTTGCCCAGTTGTCTGTTTAAAAGCACGGGGGGCAGTTGACCTCCCGGATGCTGCAGTGCGTCCCTGTCCAGCAACACATGACACGTCAGTCTCCGCTTGCAAGCCCGTAGCCGTCCAATAGCCTCAGCCAGCTCCTGGATACAGACGATAGCAAACCGCCATTGTTTTCCAATAGAGGATCAAAACTAGGGCAACCTCTCTGCGCCGGGGCCTCGTGGCGAAATGTCACGTCAATGGCTGTGACATTTCACCCCGCTGATATCCCCCCCCCCCCCAAACGCTGCGGATCTGGGAGACGCTTGCTTCTCCTGCAAGAGGCTGGATTTAGTGTTGCAAGGGGAAAAGATCAGTGTTGGTTTTTTGTGTGATGTTAAACCGTGAAATTTAATCCAGCACCTCATTATTAGTGCTTCCGAACTCTTCCTTTTTTCTTTTTTCTTTTTGGTCCGGTTATCCTTGGGGCAGGGGGGGGGGGCGCTGACAGCACCAATTAAATTGTACTTCTTGCACTGAAACGTGAAGCGTTACCTACCCATGTGTTTCCTCCGTGGTCTTTCCAGCGATTCGGTACAAGCAACAAAAGTAAGCGGTCAAGTCAGTCTTTTGCAGTCACTGTAGCGAGAGACAACAAAGGCGCCCCCTGTGGCTCAGCGTGTGTGTGTGTGTGTGTGTGTGTGTGTGTGTGTGTACATACACACAGGGTGTTGTGATGCGTCTAGTGCAGCAGTGTGTAGTTGGAGGGAAGGTGCATGTGTTCTTCCAACCCGCTTGTGTCCTTCCTGCCCTTAGCTTGCTGCCGCTGGCTAGCCTCTGTGGCGAATAGGGAAACATCCTAGCGTGTAAGCCTTCCCTTGCCAGTACATAGCCTCTCCTTCACCAAGACTCCTGCCAGGCCTCCCCGTGGCCACACGTGGTAACTGGGGTCTTGTGGCCCCAGGCTAACTTGGCAGGGGATCTCGGAGCAGCAGTGGGCCCCAGAGATATGGTGTGCAGGCCCACCCTGGTGGACACACCCTGGCACCTATCAACCACTGCCCCGCTGCCTTGTGGGTGAGTCTGGGAAGACATAAGTCTAAGGGAGCTTACCCCAACAGAAAAGCAAGCTGTGGCGGTACGCTTTGAGGCGGTTTCCAAAAAACTGGATTTCCGGCAGCCCCCTGCAGTTGTGTGGAGGTGCCGGTCGTCTAGGGATCCCCCTTGCCATCGGAACCATCTCCTCTACAATCAAGTCATGTGGCATTGGGAGAAGCGCACCCCCCATGCCACTTTAAAAACCATCTCTGCGCAGGTATCTTCTGCTATCTGAGTCCTCAAAGGACCCACAAATAGAAGAAGATGGTCATCATCGGGCACGATGGACAACCAGCAAGCAAGTGTGTGCGTTTTAATACATTGTGCAGCTGGGAACCAAACTGATTTTGAGACTGTGTGATAACTGTAAGATTTAGCTAAGCATAAATGGGCTGTCTTGAAATGGAAGACAAAAGAGAGAGGTGATCACATTTAAGAACCGCCATTACCTGGAGGCTGTTATGGGGGGGGGGTGACAAACAAGAACCCTGAAGAGGCTCTTAAACATGGTTTTGTGGCTCACGCCTGCCCTTCGACGTGAAAAGCTCTATCTCTCATATGCCATCAACGATGAGATGAGCTACTGATTATATTCATGCCATCTCTTTCCAAACATGACATCGTTGTCGAGGCTGTCTATGACGCCGTCCTTTGGACGAGACGTTAAGCCGAGGTACCGACTCACTGCGGTCATTAAAGATCCCATGGCACGTATCGCAAAGAGTAGGGGGGTCCCCCGGTGTCCTGGCAAAAATACCAACCTGGCTCTCTCCATCTGGCCACCCAATATATTCTGATATATTCTCTGCACCACTGCACTTTATCGCCTCTTATTTCGCCCGTATATAGTCAATCCTTGTGTATATACCTGAAGATAATTGTGTTGTAGTGTTGCTATTCTATGTTAAGTACACTGAGAGAGCCATGTAGTGCAAACCTACATGGACAATAAACACGATTCTGGCTCTGATTCCGGTCATCGCCCTGTGTAGTTGGCTCAGTGATTCCTCCCTCGCCGCCTCAAGCTGATGTGCGGCGAGCATTCTGATGCTAAAGGGCTGCCGTGCATCACCCAGGTGGGTGCTACACCCAGGTGGGTGCTACACATTGGTGGGTGCTACACATTGGTGGCGGTTGGGGTGAGTTTCCCCCTTCAATGTTAAGTGCTTTGGGTGTCGAGATAAAGCGCTATATAAATGTAATCCATTAATACCATTATTATTATTATTATTCCCAGCTGTGGTTTTATTATGTGTGACATGTCATGCTGTGGCCACATCCATCTCCCATCCATGATATTCACCAGCTTATACTACTTCTAGTTCTGGTTGTTTGCAGAGAAACCCTCTGAAGCCGTCTTCTATATGCCGGGAAGTCTTGACGTTTGTGCAACATAGTATACCAATAGAGTGGGACTCCTCTTTACGATACAGGTGACATTTGAAACAATGGCATTAATAAATGCATGCACTCTTTGTGATGTTGGTGATTCATGATATGATTTGATGGAAAGATTCTTGATGTCTCTGGGCCGTAGTTTGTCAGAAATCAGGTGGCCACATCAGACTAAGAGCCATGTCGCTGGTCTTAATACGTTACATTCCAGTTTTATCATATTTCATTTTTAGTGTGACCTGCCTTATCATAATGTTTCTGTTAACTGGATAGGGGAAGGGTTTGGATAGTCTAAAATACTCTCCAAAATTAGGTACTTGGGTTTTTATGAGTCTGTAAAGGCAATGGGGAAATCACTTCAAGAAAATAAGGACATTGTTGTTTGTGTTATGGCGGCACGGTGGCGCAGTGGTTAGCGTGGTCGCCTCACAACAAGAAGGTTCTGGGTTCGAGCCCCGAGTTAGGCCAACCTTGGGGTTCATCCCGGGTCGTCCTCTGTGTGGCGTTTGCATGTTCTGTCTGCGTGGGTTCCCTCCGGGTGCTCCGGTTTCCTCCCGCAGTCCAAAGACATGTATGTCAGGTGAATCGGCCACACTAAATTGCCCCTAGGTATGAATGTGTGCGCGTGTATGTGTGTGTATGTTGGCCCTGTGTGATGGTCTGTCCAGGGTGTCTCCCCACCTGCCGCCCAGTGACTGCTGGGCTAGGCTCCAGCATCCCCGCGACCCTGAGAGCAGGATAAGCGGTTCGGATAATGGATGGATGGATGGATGGGTGTTTGTGTAATGTTTCATCATTGTGTCCCCAGCAAGGTTAGGACCACTTACACTGCTCTGTGTTTTTGGCCTGTCCTGTGTACAACAATATACAGCCCGCCACTCGCTGACATGAGGATTGATACAAGATGGGCTGCCATGAAGTAAACTGCTATAAATTACCTCAAGTTTAGGAATTATTCATCAATGGGTGCGTGATTGATGGGAATCCCATTAGTCCCAGTAAACAGATAAGCGTTTCAAGCAACGTCGGTACTGGAATGATTTGCGATTGCAAAGTTACGCGGGCTTGTAAAATCCATTTATTGGCACATTTTTGTCAGAACCCAATTAGGTAGGCAACAAATCAAGCTTAATGTAAACAGTTATCACCCTTCTCTGATGACATTGCAAATCATTTTAAATAAAACACGCCCCTGAGAGCAGCGGCTGTGACTGTCGGGTCACTTTCTTCAGTTATTTCCACTGAAGGAACTTCCCCTCTCCACTCATGATGTCACTCCCATCAGTTTTTCTTTGTTTTGTTTTGCTTCGTTTTATGTCTCATAATGGACAAATACACATCTTAATTTCGTTTGGTAATTTGTTTTGCAGCACTGACTTCTCCCCATCTAGCACCTGGCTTGTTGCCTCATCCCCACGCAGCCAGAGAGGCGGCGTGCGCCGTCGTTTGCGGATGTGTGCACGCCTGTAATCGAAAACCAAACGTTAGCCACGCAATTAAACATGGAGGATTCTGCCATAGAGTTCCACTAATTATGAGGTTGAGTTTATTCTAATGTGTAGCGTCCCTATATTCTCCCTGATTATGATGTAATGAGGGAACAGGGATGTCATGTCTGGCTATGACAATCAGAAATAAAGGTTCAGAGTTCAAGAAAGAAATTCTGCTTTGACATGGCTCATACATCTGAGCCCAAAAAAAATAAAACGACAAAAACAGCCAATCAAAAAGGCGCAAGAGTGGGGCGTCTGGGTAGCATGGCGGTCTATTCCGTTGCCTACCAACGTGGGATCGTCGGCTCGAATCCCCGTGTTACCTCCGGCTTCGTCGGGCGTCCCTACAGATATGGTTGGCGGGTAGGCAGCCGGATGTGGGTATGTGTCCTGATCGCTGCACTAGCGCCTCCTCTGGTCGGTCGGGGCGCCTGTTGGGGGGGCGGGGATAGCGTGATCCTCCCACACACTACATCCCCCTGGCGAAACTTCTCACTGTCAGGTGAAAAGAAGCGGCTGGCGACTCCAGTCGGAGGACAACGGAGAGAGGTTAAGAGTGGGTAAAACACCACGTTGTTTAGCGCTCTGTGGCATACAGTAAAATCAGAGCCCAGTTTTCTAGCTGTCTCGTGATAAATGCTTTTTATCTGCAGCTGAGGGAGCGTGGGCAACAGAGTGTGCGACCTTTAGGTTGGGCATACACTGATTAATACCAAAAATGTAAAGGGTTGGGTTTTTTTCCCCCCCTTTATTGTTCATAGGTGTCCCACTCAACGCTCTCACACAGGCAGCTCCATTTGAAAGAGGGTTGTTAGTCATTGCTGTCATGGCACAGTCACAGTCCTTGACCATATGTTCCCTTCACTACTTTCAAGGATGCCAGGAGTGAATCATGACTGTGATGTGAAAAGGTGGAGTTTTATTTTAGATGGAGTCAGACAAAGCAGAGAAATAATGTTCTCATATTTTTATATATATTACTATTGATTTTCATATACCTGAAAGTAAATTATAGAAGAAAAGTTTGATTGCTGTCTTAGCAATCACCCTTATAAGTGTGTCTCGCATGCTTATAAGTATTCACCACAGCCATTTCCATCCTTCTCGCAATATCCACCGCCATCTGTCCCTCCACATTCCTCTCCTTGACACCATACCTGCCCATCACCTCCTCATCACCTCTGTTTCCTTCACCAACAGGCCCATTGAAGTCCACTCCGATCACTACTCTCCTCCTTGGGTACCCTCTCCATCATTTTATCCAACTCACTCCAGAATTCTTCTTTCTCATCCATCTCACACCCAACTTGCAGGGCATATACGCTGATAACATTCATCATCACACCGTCGATTTCCCGCTTCATACTCATCACTCTGTCTGACACTCTCTTCACCTCTAACGCACTCATGACATACTCTTCCTTCAGGATTACCCCTACCCCATTTCTCCTCCCATTCGCACCATGGTAGAAGAGCTTGAAGCCACCTCCAATGCTCCTGGCCTTGCTCCCCTTCCACCTGGTCTCTTGCACACACAGTATGTCTACCTTCCTTCTCTCCATCATATCAGCCAGCTCTCTCCCTTTACCAGTCATAGTGCCGACATTCAAAGTTCTGACTCTCACTTCCACACTCTTCCCCTTCCTCCTCTCCCGCTCCTCCTGGACATGCCTTCCCCCTCTCCTTCTCCTTCACCCAACAGTAGCATAGTTCCCACCAGCACTCTGCTCGCCATCAGTACAGAGGCGGTGGCGGTCGTTGGAAACCCGGGCCTCGACTGATCTGGTATGGAAATCTGATTTATGATCCACATATTTCATTTGGCAAAGATTCTTCCTGATGCAACCCTCCCCATTTATCCGGGCTTGGACCGGCACTGACAATGTTCTCGCTTGTGCATCCCCAGTGGCTGGGTTTCAGGCAGAAGAGCCTGAAAATTGTGCCCAATGTTTTCTAATCCAATTTTCAATACTGTATTTATTTGTGATAGAATTTTCTGATTTCTCATGCCAACCCCCCGACTGGTTCTTAGCCCTCGCTGTGCCACCTCATTCAAACAAATCCTGGAATTGGTCCGCGGTGGTGTAGCGGTCTAAGCATCGGCTTTGTGTCGATGCAGTTGCCCACTGGGGACTGGGGTTCGTGCCCCGGTCTCGTCAGATCCGACTATGGCCGGACTCGATGAAGCAGCAATCATTGGCAAACGCTGTCTTCGGGAGGGGGCGGAGTCGGCTTGTGTTCGTCACGTGAATGCGTCTCTGGTGTCGGAAAAAACCAGTGGTTCGGCCTGGAGTCGCCTTGTCACGAAAGTGGGGAGGCGGTCTCCTTCGAGACTGCCGGCCGGAGAGATGCAGTTGGCGAACGCACGCAGTACGAGGGTGGGTGTTTGAATTAAAATAGGGATTGATTGGCCACTAAATTGGGAGAAAAAAGGGAAAAATCAGAAATAAATTTATAAAAAAAAAATCCTGAAATTGCCCCTGTCCCAGAGTACTATGCTTACGTTGGTTTTCATAATGCTCCTCTTCAGGGGGTTTCTCTACTATTCTTTTTACTCTCACCAAAGGTTTTTATTGCACCCCTATTTCTTGATTCAGACACACGCACACACACACCCTTCCAGAGTGACACTGGACTGACGCTGGAACGCTCCTCGTCACTGCTGTTGTCATTGCACAGGGTCTTCTCCACGGTCACTGGATATCCGCACCGACGTGTGTTGAGATAGCAGGGGTGGGGTAGTAGGTGTCAGAGAGGTCTGAAATGAGATGGAAGGAAGTGTGTAGTATACCAAAGAGGCGCAGCC
This sequence comes from Lampris incognitus, assembly GCF_029633865.1. Lineage (NCBI taxonomy): Eukaryota > Metazoa > Chordata > Actinopteri > Lampriformes > Lampridae > Lampris > Lampris incognitus. Next base: position 14,541,434 of record NC_079219.1, read on the forward strand.
CTGCTCACTGACTCACTGCACAAACACACACACACATAAGCAAACAAAAACATGCTTTCGCACACACACAATGACTGTGAAGCATATCCCTAAACACTAAAAAAATCGCGACAAGAAAATAAGCTTACGTCACACTGCACAGAACCACAAATCACAGCTAATTATACACATGACCACTGGCGTGGCAAGCTAACGCCTCTGTCTACACAGACCTCAATAAAACATGTAAAAAAAAAATTTGTTGAGGGTGTAAATGGATTTTTGCTTTGGTCTCAGAGGACCAGAGGACTGTCTCTCTTGACAGGGGCATCATTTCCATTCCGAGTCGCACAAGTTGAGTGCAGCAAGAAACGCCCATCACTCACCCCAAACACCTTTCTGGAGAAGCGGACCCTTACAAATCAGACGATGTTCAGATTGGATACAGGAAAGTGGACACAAGACTGGCAAGGGGAAAAAATGTGTATATATACAGTGTATGGTATAAGGCAGCACCATCTGACTGAAACTCAGTAATCAGTTTAACGAGAAGAAAAATCTGACAAGAACTTAAGTTAGAAAAATGTGGTCATCAAGGAAACAGCTGCCGAATCACAATTTGAATTCTTCTGTCAAGGACAGAGAAGACCGGTTTTATAATTCAGCCATCTATCCTGTGGGACACCATGTAGCCTCCCTTCATGTCTGGAAATAATGTATATATATATATGATGATGATGATGATAATGAATGAAACATCAGATTAGAGTGTCATTTAATGAGCTCCTCAAGGGAAGTCCATCCATCCATCCATTATCTTAACCACTTATCTTGCTCTCAGGGTTGCAGGGATGCTGGAGCCTATCCCAGCAGTCATTGGGCAGCAGGCCGGGGAGACACCCTGGACAGGCCGCCAGGCCATCACAGGGCCCCCACACACACACACACACACACACACACACACACACACACACACACACCCATTCATTCCTAGGGACAATTTAGTATGGCCAATTCACCTGACCTACATGTCTTTGGGCTCTGGGAGGAAACCGGAGCCCCCAGAGGAAACCCACACAGACATGGGGAGAACATGCAAACTCCACACAGAGGATGACCCAGGACGACCCACCAAGGTCGGACTACCCCGGGGCTCGAACCCAGGACCTTCTTGCTGTAAGGCGACTGCGCTAACCACCCACTGCACCACTTTGCTGCTCATATATATATATATATACACACACATCAGCATTCGATTTATGGGTTAATGATACTGTGGACTGTAAAGGATTTTGCAAGGGCTAATTAGCTGCAACATTTTAGTTTTGGCAGAAGATTTTATGGAAGGTTTCACAGCAAGCCTGGGGAAAACACTCGCGACAGCAAATTATCCAATTATGGAGCTCGATAAACCACTTAGTTGGCATATGCTTGTGACTGCATACAGAGTACTTCATTAAAACCCACTGAGGCTATTTTAGGGGTGTTAGTGGGTGCTCAGTGGTAAGAGAAGTCAACTTTTGACTCGAGCACCGCTAATCTCAATACCAATTGGAAATATCTGCACGGCAGATGTGGATGGGGCACTTGCGGTGATCATCATTTTTATTTATATTACCTATGCCTGTGAAGATTGTGCTCATTGCACTGGTGTTTGACCATTTTAAATCCCAGAGGTTCAATATAAACTAACCAGAGTCATCGATGACGTTGTGTCAGACTGTTTCCCAGTAAACTGCTACCAGAGAGTGACCACTGGAATAAACAAGTGCAAGATATTCAATGTTTGGCTATTCGTGGAAGAGCTATTGCGTTAAATACTTTTATGCAACTACCATCAAGGGCAGAGTGGTAAAAAAGTAGCTGTGGACACTACCAGAGGCAACCTGCAGATGACCACAACCCAACCCTTATATTACACACGTTTGCAACAAAGTAATACTAGAAATTCAAATATTTTGGAAAAAAAAACTGTTCCACTGTTTTTGTAACACATTTCAGTAACTTTTCCAGACCACCTCATGTTTAAGTCATGTCTTTTTATAATTAATCTTATGCAAATTGTATATTAGATCAGTTGTAAAAAGATATGAGCATACTCTGATGAAAGCCATGCTGGATTCAAAACACAAGTTGAGTCAGATGGTTCAACGAGAGCAGCCTTGGGAGTTTTCTCCATTAAATTCAATATTTTCCACCAAGTCTTGGGGATATGTGAATTCATAGGCACTTCAATTGAATCATAATATGAAACAAACTGAAATTTTGCTTTTTTGATTCATAGTGCACAAGTTTAATTGACTGGTAAGTCTCACTATAATTAAGAAATTCAGTTAGCCTTAGTGGCTAACTAATGTTATTTCTAATGCTAATGAATAATTAACGAATGAGTCAATCAATTTGTGACCTTTGGCCGAATCTGCATCAAGGGGCTTAATGTTTTGGGGGGGGGGGTTATTTTTCAGCATCGCACATTAATTTGCATAGGGAGACACAGTTATGAGACTCAGTTACTCAGTTGGTGGCACTGCTGCCTCACAGCAAGAGGGTCCTGGGTTCGATTCCCGCCTGGGGAGGTGTTGGCACAGGGGGAGTTGCATGTACTCTCCTGTCGGTGTGCAGCAGCTGTCTGTGTGTACTCTGCATGTTCTTCCTGTGCTCAGGTGGGTTATCTCTCCACTAGGGGCCTTTCTGTGTGGCGTTTGTGTGTTCTCCCCATGCTCACATGGGTTTCCTCCAACATCGAAAAGAAGCCCAATAAAAAAACACGCAGAACGCTCTCCCGTCCTGTCCCTGACCACAACATGGATGTCCACCTGGAACTGGTCCCCAGGGCGCCGAGGGAAAGGGCTGCCCACTGCTCCTGGCTGCCCCAGGAGGAAGGGCAAGCAGGATGAGGAAAATACAAAAGGAAAATTTCTTCAACCACCACTCCTTGCATGCCTGTGTGTGTGTGTTCTAGTGTGTAGCCTTAAGACAAATAATGTCTCTCCTCTCTAAGTTGTTGTCATCTCGGGACGAAGTGCTTTTATGACCTAGTTTTGTTCATGTTTGTTTGTTTTTTATCTGCCTTGCTTGGTTTATGATCAACCTCACAGCTCAACTGGCCCACTGGGGGGGGATCTGTGGTTCCAAATAGCCAGTGCACCCACAGCTATCACTGAGAAGACCTCGGGTAAAACACTCCTCATATCCATTTATTGGTCCATTGGGGCTACCCAGTAGCAGCAGTGTTACGTGACTCCCCGTCTCTCACCTTAGTGATAGCCAGTATGAATAAAGGCTTTGCTTTATCTTTGTTAGGGTAATTAAGGGGGTAAAATAACGCCCTCGAATGTCCCTCTCCTTCAGATTTAACTATTAAAAACTGCTTCAGATGGAAAGGTATGAAAATCCTCTTTTACCATGTTGATATCAAGAAATGCACTTCATGATCCAGCACTAACTCGTTAACTCTCATGTATAAGCACACTGGCACGCATGGAATCTGTTCCTTCTTTGGCTTTCGCGCCTCTGTGCAATTCAAGGTTACATATCAAAAACCACCGTTTTTAATTAAAACATATACACATATTTTGACAGGATAGTGAAAGTAATGAGGTGCGTCCACGTCTGTCTAAAGTACGGTTATCAGCTGAGGCTCACCGGTGTGTTGTGGAGCAAGTTTCTTTGATTACTACTTTGCACAGGTTTAAACAAGACCACATCTAGAAAACTGAGTATTACTGAGTGGAAAATCAAGTATTTCTGTTTACTTTAAAGCCTCAAACGCAGGGTACCTTGCGTCAGTTGGAAAATTATGATTCTCTTGAATTGTGCCCTGATGTTATGAGGATCTAGAAGCACTGGTGCAAGCAGTTGAAATTAATAGTAAGTATAGTGCGCAGCAAGCAGCTTCAATGTTTTGTTTTTGTGTAAGATGTGCAGAGAAAGACAGAGGTCGGGGGTGTGGGATGGTTCTCTACTCATTAAGTCATTGAGGGAAACCAAACTAATGAGCATGGAAGCTGAAACGAAGCAGCGGACAACCTTAACCACTCAGCCAAAGGTGGGAGACATCAAGAAGGCAGTGTAGCAGAACAGGAGGAAGGCGATAGAGAGTGCAGAAGAACCCAATAGAGAGGAGGGGACTTGTAAGCTTGTATAGTACAAAATCTATTTATTGATTTTCTCATTGAAGGTAAATGCCATGCAGGCATGGGTCTGGATATGTAAAGAAAGAGCTTCGTTTCATTCCAATTTATATGTGCCTCTTAATGATGGCATACGAGCTCTAAAGGTCGCCATCTTGACATTTGAGTCTGTCCAAAGGCCACAACACCATCCAGGCTCAACGATGTTTCTGTCCTGCAGCATGCCAGAAAATAACTTGGAAGATTCAGGGAATTAAGGTATATCACCTGAATAAATGCCTATCCACCATCTTGCCCATCATTCAATGCTCCGCTGATTCTACTCCAAACCATAATATACTAAAGCATGAGTTTGGCAGCACTGCTGCTCTCTCGCCTTCTTCAGTGCTGTGCACCAATAAAGCATTAGCCCACTTCAATAATTCACCCACTCATGGACATCACTTTGCATTGTGAAGAAAGCAGCTGGTCCTGCTACATTTGTCTCCAAACTTGAGTGCTTGTAGAAATGTCCTTGATGACAGAAAGGGGCTTAAGGCCTGGAGGAGTGTAGGGGCAGCATGTGAGGGTACAAGCCTAATGAATGTCTAATGGAGGAGGCTACTTCGAGGACTGTGGTGACCAATTACTCCGTCTAACTCTGGAGAGAAGAGTGGACTGTTATAATGCACTAAATCCATGGTTGACATTATATCCCAATGCCCAAGTGGCCACTAGCACTGTGGTGGCAGCGTAGTTTTATGATCCAGGACTCCAAGAGCAATATAAAATAGAATATAGTAGGGGAGAGGGTAATTGCAGACTAAGCTTCCTGTTTTCTGTTAAACATAAATGTAGGTTGTGTGAAGTGTTCACTGTGAGAGGGCGTTCCACAGACCACATCCCTCATTTGGTCCTTGTTAGCAAACAGCATGCCATTAGGGCATCACAATAACGTCAGAGACATTAGTCACAAGCACAACCAGACCACAAGTAATGTCATAGACCAACACGCTGTAGCTGCATTCATTTAACCTGCCTCAAGTTTGTTGGCTAGTCTTACCCTGAAACGAGAGGGGCAGAAAGGGGAATAGGGGTTTCAGCAGTCTCACAAAGTCATCATGTAGGTACCCCTAAACAGATGAACACTCTGTGGCCCAGAGACATCATCTTATTTCAGGGATGGGGGCTGTGAAGAAGATTGCATCTATGCTGCTGTACCAAAGGGAGGTCAAATTTGAGATACAGGTTAGCATCACTCATAGTGTTTTGATACTTTAGTGTTTGAGTCATTAGAAAACATATTACAAAAAAGGGTTCAAATTCCCCTTGTGCTCAGTGGGCTATAAAAAGCCCCAGCAGGGGTTTGTATATGTGTAGATGGGGTCAGCACAGGGACGTTCCAGGCATGCTGATGTATTTTTGATGTGTCCGCCCAGGGAGCAGAGGTTTAGATGAATTGGTCGAACAGAAAGTTGGGCTGAAGGGAGTTTTGCATAATAGGACAAATCCTCGTGTCACAACTCTGACTATGCTGAAAACATCTGACAATATGATGCCACCTTTCCTCACACTTTACAATCCATCAAGATGCATACGTTATCATTAAATTGTGAACATCTTAATTCCATGAATGACGTAAAAGCCCACTATCGTAGCATTGCAATTCAGGCTCCCAAGAGCAACAGAAAAATGGAAGAAATTCAGAGAGGAAAGGATCATTTCAATCCTAGCTTCTGGTCATCTGCTAAACACACAACAACATCATGTTGATAAAGCCACATGACATTTTTTACACATTTTTAAATAAAGGCAGCTACAGTTTTCTTGACTTGCCATCCTTCCTGGGTCTCCTGTTAAGATGGGAAGTCATGGGCGTACTCAGTTCACATCCTCTGAGCCTTTACAGCCACTTCAAATCTCTTTCAATACTCTCCAGCCAAAGAGCGGAGGGGAGCAACATTTCCATGATAACAGCTGTGCACTCATTGCACATGATAATGGGGGGGGATGATAATAGCTCTTTGAAATGACTGTGACATTTTGGACATCATTCAGGTGTATTTGCATAATACCATATTGGTCATTGTTTTTCTTTGTTAATCTGTTTCCAATCACACAGCTGCACCTGGGAGGATAATTCATTTTAACAAGGCTTGCTAAAGTTTTAGATCTTCCTTTGCACTCTGACACTGATATTTGGTTTAACGTGTTATATTTTTATATGTTATGTCTTTTCTGTTATAGTGATGCTATGCTTACTAATGAATCCTAACAATAAAGGTATAGATATGGCCCTTAAACAACTAACATTTCAACAGAAGAGTAAACCGCCTGCAGCCACCCAGCTCTTCCTTAGGGCAGATTAATCCCGTTACCACAGTGTAGTCTCCTCTAAAACTGCAACTGACTCTCTCTCTCTCACCTCTCACCTCTCGCTCCAAAGGTTTCAGTCATAAAGCATCAGATTTTTAGATGCAAAGCACCTCATAAAACTGGCTACTAACACACTCATTCACTCATAAACTAGCATCTACTCTGTCATGTTTAACATTGCCATCTGCATAGATTGGGGTTGTGTGCGTGTCGGTGTGTGTGTGTGTGTGTGTGTGTGTGTGTGTGTGTGTGTGTGTGTGTGTGTGTGTGTGTGTGTGTGTACCCTCCAGTAATGTTTGTATGCGCATCTAAAGATATATGCTTTTGTAAGACATTACAGATTTTGTTGTTTTTTTGAACATTACAATCTTCATTGGTAAGAAAATTGGCAAAATATATTTTTTCTGCATCCCCGCCACTGTTCTGTCCATCACATGGTATTGCCAATACAGTTTCATTCAAGTCCAGTAAATCTCAAGTCAATTTTATTTGTATAGCCCATTATCACAAATTATAAATTTGCCTAGGATCACACATAAATGTAGGTAGGATTACTCATACATGTAGGTAGGATTACACATACATGTAGGTAGGATTACTCATACATGTAGGTAGGATTACTCGTAAATGTAGGTAGGATTACTCATAAATGCCATCAACAGAGATGCAAGTCGAAGATGCAAGGCTCTATTCTCTTTAACATGGTCAAAAAATCAGTGCTTTAATGACAGTTTTTAAGTGTTTCTGACGTGTCAGCTTGCTTTTCTGGGTTGTTGCTGGTTAGCTAAAAACATGATTCAGACAAGCCGACTTTAACTGGTTATATCGGTGCGAGAGCATTTATTGTGTACTACTGATGGTGAAATGGGGATTGTCCTGTGTAACGTCAGGGACAAATGGAGGTTTGCTGGTTCTCGTTTGTGTGCGTGTCGGATGGAGCATGCGCAGAGGCGTGGTCGCCTCTGTGTTGAGTGGAAAACGAGGCTTTAGGTGAACTGCAAGTACACTTGACAGTGTCTCCTGTAAACACGAAGTTACGTTGATAAAGACTAATCTCTTTCAAGTTAGACTACGGTGTCGTTTTTGAAGAATCCACAGTACGAACAAAACATGGCGTCAGAAGACGGACTTGAAGGGAAAAGACGAACTTCAGAGTTAGCAAAGGAGACTAGCCGCGTTGTTTCGTCATACTAGCGGCGTTAGCCACCCAGCGAATTAGCCCGATACATCGGTGAGTCAGCAGAGGATATCGTTAGCCTACTTACCGTGGGAGAAAGAGGACCTAACGAAGTTAAGATTGAAGTATTACATCCACCACCCAACCAACCTTCAGTTGACAGGTAATGTTGCTGAAAATTGGAGATTTTGAGTAACGTTTTGAGTTGTACCTAGCTGCAGTCGGCGCTGACGAGAAAAGTGGAAAAAAATGAAAGCGTCGGTGTTTTTGCATGTTGTGGGCAGGGTTGCAAACTGTCCCGTAGTAGCCGGGGTGTCCCTTAAATTGAGCCAAATTGACCTCCCTTGTCCCGTTTATTGACTGCTACTCTACTCTAACCACCAGAGGGCACTCTCACAGATGTATCACATCTGATGCAGCAGCGCTGATCACGACGGGTGAGAACGATCACCTGTTATCATCCAATCACAGCCCCCCTCACGCGCATCAGTTGTACACGTACAGTAAATGCGTCAACTCCTTCAAAAACAGAAATAGTTCCGGCAATGTCTGGTGCCGTTCAGTCGGTTTGGCATGTGGAAATATAGATTAAACTTCAAATATGGATAAACCTGCAAAAAAGAAAAGACTGCAGCTACAATAAGCAATGGGAAATAAAAAGGACGTGAGTTAAGCCTGTCAGCGGTGACTCAACGAAAGCCTTTTGTACTGATGGAGTGCAGTGCAAGTTACTTGACTTTTATGAAGACAATGAACATCAAACTCTGATGATCTGTCTGGAAAAGTATGAACTGGGTATTAAACACATCACAGCCTATGCAGCAGATAATGCCAATGTCAACTTTGGATAACACCTTTCCGTTTACCAGTTATTGAGCAGTGCCAACAGTTGCATTCTGAAAGCTAATTGCCCGGCTCACATAGCTCATAACACCTGCAAGCACGCCTGTGATCAGCTGTCAGTGGCTATTGAGTCACTCGTTTTAAAGATCTACAGCCATGTCACAGTATCTGCTTCCAGAAGAAAGGAACTGCGTGCATTTTGTTGCCTTTGTTGACATTGAGTGGCATGAAATTCTGCATCATGTTTGCACGCGATGGCTGTCTCAAAATCCAGCTATTGATCATCTCCTGCAGAGCTGGCCAGCTCTCACTTCATACGTCAGGTCCATTGGGGAGACCTGTCCTGTGGCACTGAAGAGGACTTTTGAGGATGAAGAAAAAACTGGAGCTGCTGAGATTCATCTGTGCTTCTTTTCTTTTTTTTTAGAAATCTGGAGGAAACAATGCTCTGCAACACAGAAGTTTACGAGGAGGTGGGAGAATTCAAAGCAAAGATGCTTAAGTGGAAACAAGACAGTTTTTTGGATACCAGACCAAGCAGCTGATGGACAAACAAGTGTCAGCACAAAGATCAAAGCAGCAAAAGGACTTTATGAAGTTCTATGACTGTCATTGCATACATTGACAAGTGGTTTGATTTCTCATCAGAAAATGTAATGATGAAACTGAAATTGATCAGCCTACATGAGGAGCTCTCCTTCACTGACCCGGAGCAGGTGGTGGCTGCCCTCTGTAGCTGTAAATAACAAACTATTATTAACCCTACCGTATGTTGCCAAGGCATGAGAGTTGTGTATTGATCTTTAATTTGGCTGTAAGAGATTAGTGATCATTATGACAAATGGCTTAAAACAATACACTGTATATTCACACAACACCATACTACCCACACCACTGCAGCACGCCACCTTTTGTCCCTTATTTGGTAGTGTAAAAGTTGGCAACCCTAGCTGTGGGTGATGAAGCGCTGGAGTTTTATAATAACTTCACTTTTGATGCTGATGAGGACAAGATTAAGTTGGATAAAATAACAGAAGTTTGAGGCTTACTGTATACCCAAAAGAAATGCGATGTTTGAGAGGCACAGATTTTTCACGTGTGTACAGAAAATGGGAGAGACAATTGATCAATATGTGACCAAGCTGAGCAACAGAAGCAGGGCTGATAGACTCATTGATAAAGGACAGGCTTGTCTGCGGGATTCCAAATAATAGTCTAAGGGAGATGCTGTCATGGAGCACGATTTGGACTTTGAAAGCGCAATAATACTGTGTAGAGCAGGAGAGACTGTGAACACGCAAGCAAAAGAGCTATTCAGGGAAAGCTGCAGTGTGGCTGCAGTGAGAAATTGCACACACAGTGAAGTAAAAAAGAAGAGCACTGCCCCCGAGGTGAAAAAGGGAACGAAACCAGCAAACAGAGATGGACAAGGAAAGACGTGGTCGATGTGGTATGCAGCATCCTTAAAAAAAAAGTCCAGCATATGGCACAACATATAACAACTGCATCAAAAATAATCTATGCCCGGTGCTGAAAAATCCAACCATACAAAGCAAAGTCCATACAGTGGATGAGAGTGACACAGAGGAATTGTATATGGATGTAGTTACAGAATATAGAACAGAAAAAAAAGACTGGATAATGACACTGAAAGTGAATGATATTCACATTGCAATGAAACTGGATACTGGAGCTCAAGCCAATGAGATATCGATCTGAGTTCAAGAAAATTAGACCCAGACCTAAACTACATGACACAAAAGTGAAAGTAAGAGGATACGCAGGAGCAGCAATACCTGTGAAAGGGAAATGCACAGTGAAAGTGACACACAAGGACAGAGAGCATACACTTGCATTCATAGTGGTGCTGAAGGATTTGCAGGCCATACTAGGTTTATCTGCCTGTGTGAGACTGAACCTAGTAAAGAGAGTGTACGTTGTAGAATGTGAAGGAGATACAGACTATGATGAACTCATGAAAGAATATAATGACCCATTCAAGGGTCTCGGCTGCCTTCCTGGGGAACACAATCAGGGTGGATAAAAGTTTGCCACCAGCCATTCATCAATGCCGTAAGGTGCCATTTGCTCTTCAAAAGCTGCTGAAAGCAGAGTTGGACAGGATGGAAAGCCTGAAAGTCATCGAAAAGATTGATGAGTCGACTGAATGGGTAAGTTCCCTCGTCATCGTGGACAAAAAGAATGGAAAGCTCAGAGTCTGCATGGATCCATGAAATCTGAACAGAGCAATAAGGAGAGAACACTTCAAACTTCCTACAAGAGAAGAAATAATGTCACAGTTTGCGAATGCAAAGTATTTCAGCAAATTAGATGCATCATCACGATTTTGGCAACTGAAGCTGGATGATGCAAGTTCTAAGTTGTGCACAGCCAACAGTCCATTTGGTAGATATAGATTCCTTAGATTGCCATTCGGCATCACTTCAGCGCCTGAGGTGTATCACAAGACAATCCCCATGATTTATGAACACCTGGAAGGAGTGGACACATCAATGGATGACATCATAGTATGGGGAAGTGCGAAAGCTGAACATGATGAGAGACTGAAAAATGTCCTGGAAGCAACAAGAAAAGCAAACTTGAAGCTGAATAAAGAGAAATGCCAGCTTGGAGTGAAAGAACTGATGTTTGTGGGAGACATCCTGAGCAGTGAAGGCTTCAGACTGGATCCCAGAGAAGTGTCAGCAATTGAAAACATGCCAAGGACATAATTTCAGAATGGACATACAGGGGCTTAATGGAATGATAAGTTACATGGGAAACTTCATACCCAACCTCTTCGAAAAGTTGGCACCCCTGAGACGGCTAACGGAAAAAAAGATTGAATGGGAGTGGGATCATGAGCATGAGAAGTCATGGAGTTACCTGAAGATGTTGCTCACAGAAGAACCAGTTCTGAGGTTTTATGACCCGGTGAGACCCATCAAGATTTCATCAGATGCATCACAGAGTGGGCTCGGAACTGTTCTCCTGCAGAAGTATGATGACTGGCAACCGATCGCATATGCATTGCACTCAACGACAGACGCAGAGACGAGATATGCACAAAAACTGAAAAAGAATTACTCTGCATAACATATGCCTTTGAAAGATTCCACCAGTTCATGTCAGGACAGGCAATCAGGGTTGAAACCGACCATAAACCACTGATTGTGTTGTTCCAAAAGTCACTCAATGACTGTCCACTTAGAATCCAAAATATGATGATCCGGCTAAAACGCTACACACTGAATGTGATGCACACCTTGGGTAAGCTGATGTACACAGCCGACACGTTGTCTAGAGCTGTTGACCCAAAGGAGCCGGCGAACACCAAGATAAATGACAATGTGGATGCTTATGTGAACATGATCACAAGTGCACTGCCCATGGCAGATGGGAAGATGGAGCTCATAAAAACTGAGACAAACAGAGATGAAACCCTAAGAAGACTGAGCAAAACCATCATAGATGGATGGTGGATGACCCAACATGAAGCAAGATTGCTTACCTGACATCGCAGAGTACTGGAACTGCAGAGCGGAACTGTCAGTGGTGGAAGCATCATCTACAAGGGAAGTAAAATAGTCATCCTGAAGAGTCTGAGACAAGAAATGCTCAAGAATATCCATGGAGGACATCTTTGGATTGAAAAATGCAAGAAAAGAGCACGTGAGGTGATATACTGGCCACGGATCAATCAAGATGTGACAAATGAGGTCTCAAACTGCATGACATGCCTGAAATATCAAGCAAGCAATCCGGCCGAGCCACTAAAGCCACATACAGTGCCAGACAGACCATATCAGAAGGTAGGCGCAGACCTATTTGTTTCTGACAGGAAAGACTACATTGTGGTTACAGACTACTATTCCCTGTATCCAGGGGTCTGTAGAATTCACACTACAACTGCAGAGGCCGTGATAACATCAGTGAAAGCCATATTCTCCAGACATGGTGTGCCAAGAGAGGTCTTCACAGACAATGGACCGCAATTTTCCAACTCAAGTTTCCGACACTTAGCAGAAGAATTGAACTTTGTGCACACAACATCAAGTCCTCACTACCCAAAGTCCAATGGTTTAGTGGAAAAGTCAGTCCAGACAGTGAAGAGGCTGATGCACGAGGCACAGGACAATGGAACAGATTTCTACCAGAGCCTGCTGGTGTACCAAACAACACTGCTTGAGTGTGGTATGTCACCAGCACAACTCCTTATGGGACGTCACCTGAGATCAAACTTACCCATGAAAACAAAGGAGGGGGAGAAGGTGAAGAGGTGCAAGGAACAGCAAAAAGCAAAGCAGAAGTTCTATTATGACAGAACCTACCTGAACTTCATACTGGCGACCGGGTGAGGTTCAAAGACAAAACAAACACATGGGCACAGAAAGCAACCGTTCTCAGCGAAATGCAACCAAGGTCATACACCATTCAGACAGAAGACGGTGTGGTTCTGAGACGGAATCATCGAGATCTTCTCATGGCACCAGCCACAGCAGATCCGAGGACTGATGCTGCCAGACTACCTCAACACACACTCGAGAATCCATTACCTGAGGCACCAACCAGCTCAAGTTCAAGAACACACCATTAGAAGATCCTCAAGACTTGTGAAGCCACCCGAGAGACTCATTGAACAGATTTAAGGACATTTGCTTAGTTGTAAGGTTATGATGTCATAATTGCTCATTAAATTTTACTATAGTTGCACACAGACTAAGATAAGAGTAACTCGTATTAATGGGGATACGTTAAATTAGTTAAGAGCTAAGGTTGAGTTCAAGAAGTTAAAAAAAGAAGTTACGTTCATAAACGTAGAATACTTTTATTTTAAGAGAGGGCGATGTAATGATAGGAACAAATGGATGTTTGCTTGTTCTCATTTGTGAGCGTGTCGGATTGAGCATGCGCAGAGGTGTGGTCGTCTGCGTGTGAGTGGAAAACGAGGCTTTAGGTGAACTGCACGTCTTCTGACAGTGTCTCCTGTAAACATGAAGTTACGGTGATAAAGAACAATATCTTTCATGTTAGACTGCGGCGTCGTTATTGGAGAACCCAAAGTTCAAACAAAACATCCTGCTCACGGTCTTTTCCACAGTGCCTACACATACCAGAATGCATTGCTGCACGCCAGCTTCTGTATCGTTGTCCATAAAAATCCTCTGCGCTAGTTTTGACATGTCACCTACACGATTAAAAACGTAGTTTAGCCGACAGATCGAGGATGTTTTGTTTGGGTTTTTTCTCTCTCCATATTTTGAGTATATTAGAGTATTGGAAACCCTGCTAGGCCGTAGTTTTGGACAGAGGAGAAAAAAAATGTCAGTGCCGACCCAGCGATGCAGAAACGATCGGGAACAAAACAACTGCAGGTGTTTCTCGTGTGTTATCCCTGTCTCAGACAGACTGGGATGAGGTTGAAAATCGGCGAATGTTCCCTTTAAGACAATGACGTTGCATTGTTCTGTTCACAGCAAAGTCACACAACAGTTGTGCTTCTCCTCTATGGCCCCATGTGTCCTTGTTATATATGATCATCTTTGTAATCTGCAGTCTGTAATCTACACTGCATTTACACGAGATTCAGACAGTCTGGCTGAAGGTTTATGGGGTTTCTTACGGTTTCAGAGGTGCAGGGTTATCCTCCATGTCACCTGCAAAATCACATCGCTGAAGCCCATAAGTCACATAATGTGTTTTTCAAAAGTTACAAAGGGTTCCCTCAGAAATAACACACTTTGTGTTCACTGTGTATGAGGGAACCTTAATGGGTTCACAGTTGCTGTGAAATTCAGCTAGTTCAAGTAAGCAGCCTAAATGATTCCTCATAGCGCAATCTCTGTGACTTCACATGATTGCTTTTATATTGTCAGATACGGTCTTTATAGTAAATATATTTCATTTCACTTTTTCCTCCCACAGTCCAAAGACATGTAGGTCAGGTGGATCAGCCATACTAAATTGCGTGTGTGGCGGCCTGTCCAAGGTGTCTCCCCTCCTGCCGTCCAATGACTGCTGGGATAGGCTCCAGCATCCCCGTGACCCTGAGAGCAGGATAAGCGGTTCAGATAATGGATGGATGGATTACATTTATATAGTGCTCTTCACACTGAAGGGGGAAAATCACCCCAATCACCACCAATGTGTAGCACCTGGGTGATGCACGGCAGCCATTTTGCCCCAGAACACTCACCACACATCAGCTTGAGGTGGACAGGGAGGAATCATTGAGTGAATTACACAGGGGGATGATTATGTGGCCAGATGGAGAGAGCCAGGTTGGGGATTTTGCCAGGACACCAGGGGACCCCCTACTCTTTGTGATAATGTAATGGGATCTTTAATGACTTGAATGATGCCAAACAGTCTTTTATAAACAACAAAGTTAAAATATAAAACACCCCACTGCTGCTGAAATAGGAGATAAATAGAAGAGTTAGATTTGATTCACAGATTCTCCTGTGACGGCCTGGCGGCCTGTCCAGGGTGTCTCCCCGCCTGCTGCTCAATGACTGCTGGGATAGGCTGCAGCGTATCCCCACGACCCTGAGACCAGGATAAGCGGTTTGGATAATGGATGGATTGATGGATGGATAGATTTGATTCAGTAAACCGATTGAATCAAATTACAGATTGAATGAAACCATTGAGAAGTGTGCAGAGCTCAAAAGATAATCAAGTTTTACCACATGGAGAGCCTTTCAGGAAATGAAAAAGATTTGTTAAAAAAAAAAATTACACCAGCGACACAGCTGTCGCATGGCCCAACAGGTT
Source organism: Lampris incognitus (assembly GCF_029633865.1). Classification (NCBI taxonomy): domain Eukaryota; kingdom Metazoa; phylum Chordata; class Actinopteri; order Lampriformes; family Lampridae; genus Lampris; species Lampris incognitus. The sequence goes on from NC_079219.1 coordinate 14,556,698, forward strand.
ACAGACTGTAATGAGAGTCTAAAAGGTGAAGGGTTTTTCGGTTAGGTAGGCATGACACTTCAACTTATTAGGTCCTCCTCGGTAAAGCCAGGTTCCACAAAAGATCAACATTGCAAATGGCTAAGGCAGTTTAAGCAAGGTTGTAGTTTATGAGATTAGATGGGTATGTAACAGCTACATTGGCTGTAGGATTGTATGTTGAGGAGAGCTAATCTGTTAAAGGTTTCAACTTTGACTGTTTGTGTCATGATCATGATGATTGATTTTGTATATTACGCAAAAACAAAACATGGTTTGGCATAGGATTCAAAATTGCAAAATAAATGTTAGTTTAAAAATATAATGGTTCATGGCCATGGTGTGAATAAAGATCAATAGGATGACAGCCATAGACAGAGATACCATACAGGTGTAGAAGAGTTCACAGGGGAATCTGTGTTGTCATCATTTTGTAGGGTCATCATCTCATCATCAGCCATTTCTCTAGGGTCGGTTCGCAGTGGCACCAAGCTAAGTAGGGCACTCCAGACGTCCCTCTCCCCAGCAATGCCCTCCAGCTCCTCCTGGGGGATCCCATGGTGTTCCCAGGCCAGATTAGACATGTAGTCCCTCCAGTGAGTTCTGGGTCTACCCCGGGGTCTCCTCCTAGTTGGACGTGCCCGGAAAACCTCCAAAGGAAGGTGTCCAGAAGCAAACCACCCCAGTGCGTGCTGAAGGTCGTGTTCTGATGAAGCCAACAAAACCACATCATCTGCGAAGAGCAGAGATGCAATTCTGGGGTTCCCAAAACGGACATACTCCTCATCTTGACTGCACCTTGAGATTCTGTCCATGAATATCACAAACAGAATTGGAGACAAGGGACAACCTTGGCAGAGTCTGACACCCACCAAAAATGTGTTTGACTTTGTGCCAAGAATGTGGACACATCTCTCACTTTGGTTATACAATAACCTTTTACAGGCAAGAATGAGTCAAGAGGCATTGTGTCTTCCCATTTATGACAGGAAAGCTTGTAGATATTTCACCTGGCACATTGTTGATAACAAAAAACAAAAAACGATGTCACCTTGAAGAGCTCCAGTGTTTCAGAATCATAATTAGAGATTATTTCATAGCTGTGTGCATTACATGCACTAGGAATTTAGCTTGGCATTGTTGGTACAATTAAGAGTACAAGAAAAATTTTGTCTTAAATAAAATAAAATAAGTATGTGATAAGTATGTGATATATATATACATATAGATAGATAGATAGATAGATAGATAGATAGATAGATAGATAGATAGATAGATAGATAGATAGATAGATAGATAGATAGATAGATAGATAGATAGATAGATAGATAGATAGATAGATAGATAGATAGATAGATAGATAGATCGATCGATCGATCGATAGATAGATACACACACACACACACACACACACACACACACACACAATTTTATATACAGATTACAATATTTATATGTGTATGTTTGGGGGAGTGGGGCTGTTGATTAGTCCAAATGCAACAGGGAAGCAACTGTTATTGCAGCATGAAGGTTTTGGTCCTGATGGACCTCAGCCTCTTGCCAGAGAGCAGTCTCAAAAAGATGGTGATCAGGGTGGGAGGGGTCAGCAACAATCTTCCTTGACCGCCTCAAGGTCTTGGAGGCGTGCAGGTCCTGGAGGGATGGGAGGCGGCAGTTGATCACCTTCTCTGCCAGGCACATGATGCACTGCACCCTGCCCCTGGTCCCTGACGGTGGCAGCAGCATACCAGACAGTAATGGATGAGGTTAGGATGGACTCAGTGAAGCACGTGTAGAAAATCACCATCATTGTCTGTGGCAGGTCGAATTTATTCAGCTGCCACATGAAGTACATCCTCTGCTGTGCTTTATTGATGAGGGAGCTGATGTGTGCATTCAACAGAAATCTTCTTATGCTCAAATATAAGCCCAAGTTCCCATGGTGGAAGCTTTGTGTTACACTGCTGCACCAAATTCATGCTGGTTAGCAATCATGAAGTGTCCTTAAGTCTGTATTAATTTGGTGAAGGTACCACCAACGCATTACATTGCATTAATGGAGTATGAGATGGGCCTTGTGTTCACATGGCAACTGTTTGGCCTTGATTCAATGGATTGGTTTGTGTGAGAGTGACCATGACATCATTACCAAGTCACAGCTTGGTATTGATTTCACATGCACACATAGCGTATTTTGCAGAAGAGTCACTTGGCATAGCATGCCCCCAATTTTGCAGATTTATGTACTAGTCCTCGTCAAAACTCAACAAGCAGTACAAATTACTGATGTCCATAATTTCAAAATGTTGTAGATTGCATCAGCCAAACTTACCTGTGAACAATTTAAAGTTTGATTTTACAGTGAATTGGATTTTTGAGAAATCAATCTTGTCTGGGTCCTTGTTTAAAGGCTCTAAAAAGGGCATAATGCTATTCCTAAATATGCTACAAATGGACAAAGGGAGCAGTTTTCACCAAAAAGCAAAGTTCCTGTAACAAAATCTGCTTAGAGAGCATCTTGTGGAGGCAAATTTGTAGAATCAGCTTTGATAGGATACATAATACAACATAGTGGTATAGCTGATTGGATAGAAAATGAAAAGTTAATAATAAATATCTATTGTATGGTGGAAAATAATTCTCTAAAATAAGATATTATCTCTAGTTTTACTGATGCCATCTTATCGACTAGATGCAGTGTGTGCTGCAATGCAAAGTGTGTGTTGCAATATTGGCGGACTAGTTTCACTTCTTTTTTTGTACACCTGCTGTTACACTACCACAATGCAACATTCCAGACAGTCTTAGTTTCAATATTACAGGCTGAGACGCTTCACGTCTGCATGCCTGTGCACAGTACACAGAACAACAACATGAAACAAAAGACATGAGAAGGGATCAATGTAAAGAGCCTGCTCTTCACAGGTAACATTCCTCCAATTTTAATTGAAAGCTAGTTTGCCATGTAGTATCTGCCAGAAGCCTCTTAGCGGTGTCGTGCACCAGCTGGAGAGCATTATTCTAAGTGCTGCTGACAGTGTATAGAGTGCAACCTGTTCCCATAGATCACTTTGGCTGAGATCAATATTCACTATCTGCAGGTGACATCGTTCACACTTTGGCCACAGAGTGGACCAGTCCAACTGCTGCCGAAGAATATGTGGGTTTTGTTTTTGTTGGAATTAAATCAGCATTATTTTGGAAAAAATATTTTGTATCTGTTACCGATCTGTAATTTCGAGTGGTCAGCCTGTGTGAGCAATCTCACGCTGAGTATGCCTGCAACCAGGAACAAGTTTTTGTTCAGTTTACAATTTGATTAAAATGTTGTTCATAATCACATTTGATTTCCACATATAATTCAGGGGCCCTGTGATGGCCTGGCGGCCTGTCCAGGGTGTCTCCCCGCCTGCCGCCCATTGACTGCTGGGATAGGCTCCAGTATTAACCCTGAGAGCAAGATAAGCGGTTCAGATAATGGATGGATGGATGGCTATAATTCAGGTGTATTTTCAAGAAAATATATATTTCCAAAAATGTTTCACGTGTAATTAGTTGTAGTATTTCAACTATAATGTCTTCATCAAGGGTGGAAGGTCCTGGGTTCGAATCCCGGGGTAGTCCAACCTTGGGGGTCGTCCTGTGTAGAGTGTCCATGTTCTCCTTGTGTCTGCATGGGTTCCCTCCGGGGACTCCGGTTTCCTCCCACAGTCCAAAGACATGTAGGTCGGGTGAATCGGCCATGCTAAATTGTCCCTAGGTATGAATGTGTGTGTGTGTGTGTGTGTGTGTGTGTGTGTGTGTGTGTATGTCGGCCTTGTGTGATAGTCTGGCGGCCTGTCCAGGGTGTCTCCCCGCCTGCCACCCAATTACTGCTGGGATAGGCTCCAGCATCCCCGCAACCCTGCGAGCAGGATAAGCGGTTCGGAAAATGGATGGATGGATGTCTTCATCAAGTGTCTCGATGAGACCCATCTGTTCCACAGTATTGATGTAACGATCAGGGTCCTTTATTATAGGGCTCAGTCTTCAGTACACCCTCAGTATGAGAAATGATCAGCCCTGTGCAAAAGACAATTGGGATTGATATTTTTGTTTTTTATTCCTTTTAAAATGGTCAGATGTCACTGTTTCAGTAAATCCATTCCACTGTTTTGTAATAGTGCTTCACTGTTAAGTTTCATTTTTGGCACATTAATTTCTTCTCCTGTGTTTTTTTTTTTCCTCAGTAAGTTTCAGCTGCAGTACCTTTGAGAAAGACCGATTCGACCTTGCTTTTTGGAAAACAAAATGCGCAGAGGTGAGCTATGATGAGCTATGATGATACATGATGGGGTAAACCAGGGATGATGATGAGACCAGTGTGCTGATCTAGCAACTAATCCTGCATGACAGCTTGTGTGTGTGTGTGTGTGTGTGTGTGTGTGTGTGTGTGTGTGTGTGTGTGTGTGTGTGTGTGTGTGTGTGTGTGTGTCATTCCTGATACTGTGAACACCAAGTGCTGTCTGCAAATTAAAATGGAAAACAGGGGTTTTAACGACCGGAGTGATGCAGCAGAAACAAATAATTGTGTTTCCCTCTCACAGGAAACCCTATGGTGGAAGCTAAGAGCCTTTTTGCTTTCACACCTATAAAGTCTATATCTCTCACAATCACATCTGCATATCCTTTGAAACAGGACGCTGATGGACTATAATTTGGCATTGCTCTGGGCCAAAATATATTTCTCCATCTCATTTCACTGCGATTTAAAAAAAAACCCATTCTGAATTATAATAGAGCAGATTACAGGATAACATGGTTAATGCTAAATAATGTTCATATAGCAGCGTTTTCCATAACTCTTCCCTCAGGGTTACCATGATAATGAAATATGGACTAATGAATTTTCCATAATGATGCCGCCTTTTTCTGATGTTGCATTGTTGCCCTCTACTGAATCCTTCCTACGGTACAATGGATAAACATAACTTCCAAGTCCTCCACACACACACACACACGCGCGCACACACACACACACACAATATATATATATATATATATATATATATATATATATATATATATATATAGTGAGAGAACGAGCAAGAGAGAGAGAATAGCGGTACAGCAGATATTTGTATTCAAAATCCATTTGAGCTTCAGTTATCCTAACATCCACTTAATATGTTGATTTATGCCTACACACATATTCATTACTAATTATCAACAAAGCAATTGCATGTTTAATCTCAGGCCCTCTTGAAAGATGGATTCATTGCAAATACAATGCAAATTATTAATTTGTATTCAATTTCCAGTTTTTTCCTGTTCATGACCAAGTTTATTTGAATGATTCAACGAAACTAGCAATTACTAGCTACCAAGTTAAAAAAAATCACAGTAAATTGCAACATTGGAGATTGTCCACAAAAAAAAAACCGCTCAGGTATGCTCCCGACAGACAATGAATAAAATCACCCCTTTTCATATCAAACATAATTATCTGCATTACAGTTTCACTAGAAATGTGAAAGCCACCGAGACCAGCATACAGTCCATGTAAGATATTCTGGGGAGTACAAGCAATGAGACAAACGAACAAAAAAAAGGTTGAATGTCAAAACTGTTTATTAAACCGAGCAGTTTGGAAAGCCTTGATGTTGCTACTGTATTTTGTGCAGGCTTAATGGAATTAGGTATATACAAAGTGAATGGTTGCAAAATGACATTACTCATTAACTGTATTTTCGATAACCTTTCCACCCTAAAGGCACCATGACATCACTCGTTCTCCCCAACAGGGTTGATTAAATGACCCTGTGATCAAACTCGCTATTCCTCCTGCCCATGAAAACCCCGACTCAGTCTCAATTATAAAGCACATGCTTAAAAATCTTAAAAATTCAAGTATAAATCATAAAAACACTACCATTCAGTTAAATCATCAGCTGCAATATTTCAGAACGGTCTTCTCCTTCACTCATAGAATAAAGAAAAAGTCGTCTGATGTGATCAGGGAAACTGTCATCGAGCCGGAAGGCATCAGCAGAACTGCAATTTAGAAAGTAAAAAAAGATCGTTCAAGACACGTTTCCAAATCTCTTAAAAACATGCAACAACATGATTTGTGCTGCAAAAGAGAGGAGGCTTACCTTCCAGCGGTTACCACACTCATTACAGAGGACAAAGGTGGTCATGGGCTCATCAGCGCTGCGGGTCTGCACCTAAAACACACATTGTGAGGACTTTACAAGCTGGGACGTGCTACAATAAGAGGTGAAGGTTAGCAATTTGGGAGATAGCTGGAAAAGAACAAAAATCCCAGTGTTAATGATTGAATGGGAACATCATTGCCAGCAGCCATACCAACGTGTACCCTGGCTCTGCCAAATGACGGAAGCTAAGTAGTTGTGGGCTTGGCTAGTACTTGGATGGGAGACCTCCTGGGAAAAGAGTTGCTGCTGGAAGTGGTGTTGGTGGGCCTGTAGGAGGCAGTCTTCCCTCTGGTCCTAATAATAACAACAAATATCAAATCCCAATGCCCCAGTGCAGTGACGGGGACACTGTGCTGTAGGAGATGCCATCCTTCGGATGAGAGATTAAACCGAGGTCCTGACTCACTGTGGTCATTAAAGATCCTATGGTACTTATTGCAAAGAGTAGGGGGTCCCCCGGTGACCTGGCAAAATTCCCACCTGGCTGTCTCCATCTGGCCACCTAATCATCCCCCCATGTAACTGGCTCAATGATTCCCCCCTCTCCACCCCAAGCTGGTGTGTGGTCTGTGTTGTAGTCGAGTCACTAAACTTCGAGTCCGAGTCGAGTCTCGAGTCCCCAGTGTTCGAGTCCGAGTCCCCAAAGAAGCGTGCAAGTCAAGTCCGAGTCAAGTCCCCATTACCTGAGTCCGAGTCCGAGCCATCAAGGTTGAGTCTGAGTCAAGTTCCAACAGGATTGCATGAGGGTATGCACGTGAATCCGCATGTAGGTGGAACACACATGCCTGCCCTTGAACGAAACTGAACAATGTCACGGTATTAATATAGCTATCAATATCTTGTGCCAAATTATTAGGGCTTATTACAAAAAACTAACAAAAACAAAAAAACAGCCTTTATCAATTAACAAAGCCAATTCCTCATCTCCAACTTCCAAGTCCGAATGCATTCAATGCTCGAGTCCAAGTCATCAGTGCTCAAGTCCAAGTCGAGTCACGAGTCCTGAAAATCAGGACTTGAGTCGGACTCGAGTACTACAACCCTGTGTGGACTGGTGCAAAATGGCTGCCATGCATCACCCAGGTGGGTGCGACACATTGGTGGTGGTTGAGGTGAGTTTATCCTTTCATTGTAAAGCGCTTTGGGTGTCTAGAAAAGCACTATATAAATGTAATGATTATTATTATTATTATTCAAGTCAATCAAGCTTAATCTCAACGCTGGAGAGCTGAAAAATAACACGCTTCTTTCCAGTCCTCCATTACATTTAAAAATGCTTTAATAAATTGTTGCCTAGCAGCTCAGTCACTTTCTCCAACCGAACAGCGGCGACGTCTGCTACTGCAGCTTCAATGCCACAGAGTAGTGCAGAAACAGCTCTAATTAAGGTAACAAACGAGCTGTCATTAGCCACCAACCAGGCCTTTTTATCAGGTATTGATTAAAGTGCAGCCTTCGATACCGCTGATTATAACAACCTGCTTGACAGCTGCAAACAAGTAAGAGTCAGCACGCTACCAGGGTCTCTCTTCAAAAGCTTCTTGTGAATGCACATGGATTTGAACATCCAGTTTCTGACTTGCATAGCATCGCAAGGCCTTGTGCGACAATCCATAAGGACACCTCATATCCCCTGCAATCAAAGGACAGGTGCTCCTCTGGATCTCCAGTAAAGAAATGTGACAATGTCGCAGTATTCAAATCCAGACTCAAGACTATGGCTTAACCAAAATAGATAAACCCTGACGACCTAGACTGTTTTCATCCACACCTATTTTCAGGACATATTCATGACATCTGTGTCTCCTATTTCAATCTGGGATAGGCTGGCCCTGTATAAGTGAGATGGGCTTCACCCAAGCAGGACAAGTCCCCAATGCTCTCAGAGAAGATGACTGGCTGTGACTGATGACAGCAACTAAACCCGGTACGACCCGTGTGTTCCTCTCTGATATCTCCTACTACCTATGATCCTGCCTCAGGTTCACCAATCCCACAAAGGGACTGCTGGCTCATTTTCCACAGGCACAATGTCCATATGCTGCCAACAATAGTAATATTATTTCCATTCAAGTCACTAATGCGCTGACACAGCCTCGATCTAATGATATCCAATTACCCCAGGTAATGCTGGGTCTGAGGATATCTGTGTGTGACCACAAAACTATTGTATTTAATGCATCCTTAATACGGCCAACCCAAGTGCACCTTCCGTTTATTTTATTTTTTTCTCATTGTGCTTGGATGTGTTAAGGCCTTGGCTTGACTACATTCACTGAGTATCCAAAGGAATTGAATCAAGTGCAACTGGACTTGGTATATATCCGTTAAGACGTTTTGCCTCTCATCCAAGAGGCTTCCTCAGTTCGTGCCTTTCTGACGAGACCAAGCTAGTCTGACTGGCTGGTGATAAGACTCAGAATTTATCCTCTAGGAGTCGTTGTCAGAGCTATTGATATACGTGGCTCTTTTGATCCGATGTTTACCAACGCCCGTCGCTAACAGAGCCATAGATTTGAGTGGCTCTTTTGTGTACCAATGTTAGGCCGCGCCCGTGGTTATCGGAGCTATTGATTTGCATTTGTTTAGCAGCGACAGTCGTTGGGGGTGTTAGTTTCGACTTTATTATTCAGTGGTCATGAGAGTCGTTGGAGCCGTTAGTTACCGACTGTTGTTCTTGGAGGCTAGGCTTCTTGAGTCTCCTGGGTAGAGATGAAAGGACGGCATTGTAAGTGGGAGATAGTTGGTGTCGCAGACCTCCTCCTCTGTTGAGGGATGGTTGAGGGATCTATGGCTCTGTTAGCGACGGGCGTTGGTAAACATCGGATCACAAAGAGCCACGCATATCAATAGCTCTGACAACGACTCCTAGAGGATAAATTCTCATCACCAGCCAGTCAGACTAGCTTGGTCTAGTCAGAAAGGCACGAACTGAGGAACCCTCTTGGATGAGAGACAAAACGTCTTCACGGATATATACCAAGTCCAGTTGCACTTGATTCAACTCCTTTGGATAACCATGACCTGGATGAATGAGAACATTCACAGACATACATTCACTGTGAATATGTAAGGCAAATAGCTGCTGTTTGATTAAGATTTGAGATCTCGTGAAAAAATATCAAAAGCCTGAGTTTCTCTCTGGATGATCTGAGATTTAAGAAATGTCAAACACCAGGGGCTCTCAGAGAAGGTTGAATCAGTTCATCTGGATACGTTTAATCATTCAACTAAGTGACATCCTCAGTCTAAACTGACTGCAGGCATCTCCACCCTTATAGACAACACAGTACGAGACAGCTACATAACGACCAAAACCAACGACCAGTTTCATATGCAAATATGGGTGTGACCACTAACTAGAGTGTCAAAGGCCATGTGGACTATTCACAGATTACAAACGTTCCCAAATCCTCTGTGAATAGTACACATGGCGTTTGAAACTCTAGTTAGTGGTCACACCCATATTTGCATATGAAACTGGTCGTTGGTTTTGGTCGTTATGCAGGGTCTTGTTTATAAGGGTGGGGATACCTGCAGTCAGTTTAGACTGAAGAGGTCACATACACCCCGTTTACACTTGGTTTTAAAATGCGGTTTTTGCGATCAGATCACAAGTGGACAGCACTAAATACAAGTGTAAATGACCACCAAAACGTTCTGTGAACCAGTCACTCAAACCACTTGCCGAGGTGGTCTGGGACACGTTTGACCACATATCTTTTGTAGTGTAAACGCTAATGCGGCCCGATGTGTCCCCAACAAGGACGTAACAGGACGATACATCATCAATGCAGGATATGGTGGTTGTTTTGGTAACAACGCGTCAACTTTCAAAAAAATGGAGAGAGGAGAGTGTACGTGGTTGGAGTACAAGTGAAACGAGATGCCTGGTCTCCATTTGGACAGAAGAATCAGTCCTGTCAGTCTCAACAGCTAGTCAGCAAATCTGGCGCTTGACTGAGGCCCTTTGACCTTGTAGTGGAAGTGACAGACAGTAACGAAATCTGATCACAAGTGGTCAGCAGGACGCATTTGGAGACGCATGATAGACACAGGTGTATACGGCGATGTGTCTCGCTGTCCACTTGTGATCCGATCACCCAAAACGCATTTTAAAACCAAGTGTAAACAATTAGTTGAGTGATGAACCGTTTCTGTCAATAAACGTATGCAGATGAACTGATTCAACCTTCTTTGATTTTCTCACCTGGAGTATTGAGCATCAGGACACCACTGGTTCTGTTTAACGTCACAGACCCTTATGTTATATAGTAGCCCTCGCTCAGGAAATTAAAGTTTTGGGTTGTTTTTTTATATATATATATTTTTAGCCAAAAGGTTGAAAACATAAGACTTTAGATTCCTCCCTCGGACCAAGTCGTATCTTTTGTTATTATTGTGTGCCCATTAGAAACCGCACCCACTACTTGAATCAACTAATTTTCACGTAATCATTGAAAGAGGTCTCTGACACAGTTGGTGCAGGTGTTTTAATGATAATCATTACCTCGCTGGCAAATTACCCTTTCTGCTCTGTTTCTACCATGCAGTGTATGGCAGCTAGGGAGTTTTACGGCAATCGGTTTGGACATTTTTCCTCATCCACTTCCAAGGTGTGAAGATAGGGGGTGTCGTATATTGCATTGATTGCTAAGCCTTTTGGGGCTCGTTTGTGATTTTGAGCTTTATGAATAAACTTGACTTGACATGACTTTACTCTGGGAGAACCAGAAAAGGCTTACATGGTCAACAAGGCAGACCCGCGATGAATTAATTGTGTGTTTGTGTGTGTGTGTGTGTGTGTGTGTGTGTATATGTGTGTTTTGAGCCAGCAGGAAAAGATAACTGTGGACTGAGGCTGTGTGTCTGTGTGTGTGTGAGAGAGAGAGAGAGAGAAACTGTGGCTTACGGCCTTGAATAGAGTGAAGTGAAATGAGAGCCCAGCATCTTTTATGTTTTCATTGATTGTGTTGAATAAATAATGCCGTTGCCACAGTACTCCTCCGCTTTACAGCCGTTCCTCAGATCACTGCAACTCTGTCAAAGTGGTTCAGTTCCTCTAAAAAAAAAAAATGTGTTATAGGCTAGGCAGAGATGCAAAATCCCACACACGCGTGCATATAAGGGCTCTGGACTTTGAGGAATCCTTGTGCTGTTTGTAATCCTTATTCCCCTCTTGTGCTAGTTAGGGGTTCGAGCCCGAAGGGCTGAAAACCTATTGTTTTTGTGCTGGTTTATTATTTTTCTTCTCCAGAAAGGTTCGCACAATTTGCCGTGAGATGATAAATGATACAGATGTGAGATTTTGCCCATTGATTGGAAGTTGTGTGCAAGTGCTGCCCATGAAATATGACCCCAGTCAGCCTGATGGGGGTGCTATAATTAAAGGTCAAAATGTTGAAATTTGAAAAGTCGTAATTTCTACGCCGTAAGTCCGATTTACACAAAACTTGGTACAGATACAAAACTGGGTACAGATATCCATCTATCCTCAACTCTACAAATTTGCCTCAAGAACCATGTCACTGCATAGCCTGACTAGATTTTCCGCCATTTTGAGAAAAAACAAATTGTTGGGGGGGTGGGGGGGCTTAAAAATTAAATAAATAAATAAACAGATTTAGCATCCCCTCCTAAATCGCATGTCCGATTGCTATCGAATGTTCTGTGGTTCATTATTGGGCCAAGCTTATCAACATTTGCAGAAAGCTTGTTGATATTTCATTTAGTTTTGAAGACCACTGAACTTCAAATGGACATGACTCACCACATAAATAGACCAACGTCAAAAACCGTTGGTTCAGTCATCACAAAACTTGCAGGATATGTCCGCGTAAGTGACTGAGACATACCCTGAAAGCTTGAAATGCACTACAACTGCAAAAAAAAAAAAAAACGGGCATGGCATAACACAAATCAGACTATAATTTAGAAATTGTTAGTCCAATCATTACAAAACTCGCAGGATGTGTTTCACAACAATATTGAATCATGTGTGTAATACTATTTTAAAATCACTCAATAGGGGGCGCCACCAGTTTTACCCATGCATGCATGGGCCTGGTGCAAATTTGGCCATAAATCAATGACAATTTGTCCAAATATCACCAAACTTGGTGGATATTTTTCATTAAGCTGTTGAAGCTTTCAACTTCTAACAGTCTGTGTTGGCTTGAACCCCAGAATTGCTGCTTGTGGCTATATTATTATCTGCTGTTTTTACATTGTAATTGGTTTCCTCCCATGCGTTAGTGACAAAACCCATTGACCTGCATCTAAAACACAGTTGGCTAGGAGGGTGGAAACACATCCCTGTATATTGATTTTTTTTTCTGCCTCTGCTGAAGATATTTCCACCTGGGGGGACTTGTTCTGCGATAGTAAGCAACGTTACTACGAGCACTCAGAAACCACCGATTCTCCCTTGTTCTTTGTTCTGACATGGATAACAGTGAATGTGACTGCAAAACTGTATCACATCTTTGAATGTCATTTGCTGTCAAAAGCAAAGAGGAACACCAAGTCCCAGATTCGTGCTCAGCCTCAAACGTAAGTTTTCCATTGGTAAATTTGTGATCTGAAGGACAAAGGGGAGTTGGGAGAATAAGTTCATTAGGTTAGCCGTCTAACCAATCACTAAGCTATTACAGTATTTGCTCCCAAGCATAATGTGACAAATTCTATAGTAATGGTCAAATTACAGCAACCTAAATGAACTTTTTAAAAAATGGGTTTTCTTGTTCCCCTATTTCTTCCTTTCTCTGTCTTTATCTGAACAAGCCGTGGTAAAAATACTCTGCAGTTTTCGTGTGTAAGTGGATACATGCATGTGTACTCCTCATACATGTAACTGTGCATGTGCCAGTCTGTTTACCTGATTGTATGTGCAGTTTTTCTTCTTGCACTTGCTGCACTGCAGCAGGTCTGTGCTGGTGCCACCAGTTTTGGCCATCTGGTGTTCCCTAATGGCCTCCTGGGTCAAAACATTCCTCAGCTGTTTTAGCTCATCACTGGCCATTTCCTACACGTGGATGGAGATGGGGGAAGATGATGTGAAGTCGGTGGGGAGCAGAGGGGATGGGAATTGGGGAGGAGTGTGTGTAAGAGAGGCAAAATGAGAATGAGTCTGAGAGAAAAAAGCAAATGTGAACGGTTGAAAGAGCACCTGGAAGGGAGAGGTCACGTTCACAAACTGACCATATCTGAGCTGAAACTACAGCATCTTTGTGTACCTCGGCAGTCATGGAGGCGATGCGGCTGAGTTCGATGCCTCCTGCAAGGACATTCCTGCGTAGCCCAGGGTTCTTGGGGTCCTTCAAGTTGCTGATGCGACTACGTACTCTGTTCTTATACTTCATATCAGTGGCCTTTATCTCCTGGTAGATATGTGCAGCCTCAGGGGAGCAAGGTTAAGGGACCGATAAAGTTTAATATAAACATTTTAGTCACATTAAACAGTGTGCTTTCTGCGAGGCTCATCAGCAAATTAGTTACTGATTAGTGGGTTAGGGTTAGTATCGTATATATCAGCATTTCCTAACCCAGTCCTCAAGGAGCCCCTATTCTGCCGATTTTCATTGTAACCCTGCATAGATATCCCTGCTTGTACTTACTCAACCAATCATCTCACAGCACTTAATTATGCAAGGTGTGCAACATCTGACATAATTCATTGCTGATTGGTTGAATAACTACAAACAGGTACCTATTCAGGGTTGCAAAGAAAATCTGCAGGATAGGGGGTCCTTGAGGACATATAATAAAGTCGAAAAAAATTTGTTTTTGTTTTTCTTAATAAATTGAAGGATATGATCCTCAATCTCTGCTGCCATGCCGTCGCAGTTTGCTCCAAATTCTTTATGGTCATCTATTATGAGGAACAAGAAACAACATCACATTCTACACACAACAATGTTCCTGATGTAATACATGACTTGTTCTGTGCACTGAGTGCATTGTATGCATCCTTGTGTCCCCGTCCTGAAACACTGGCTGATATAGCAAATATTCTTGTCAGTGCCACATCGTCAATATAGTTTGTGATGCCTCACTATCTGTGCGCAGGGCAGCAGCCAGCATCTCAATGCACTTGTCTCTGACGGAGTCTCCTGTGGCCAGTCGAGGGGACAGAGGACCTCCAGCAGAGCTGAAGCCAGGCGACATGGGGCTGCTCGGGGTGGTGGGTGTTTTGGGAGTATCAGCTTTCACTCTCCTGTTTAACCAAAAATATAAGAACAATATATCTAAGTGATTACCTATATATATATGTGTGTGTGTTTGTGTGTATATATATATATATCTCCATCCATTATCCAAACCTCCACACTGCTTATCCTACATAGGGTTGAGCCTATCCCAGCAGTCATTGGGCGGCAGGTGGGGAGACACCCTGGACAGGCCGCCAGTCCATCACAGGGCCCACACACACACACAGACACACACACCTAGGGACAATTTAGTATGGCCAATTCACCTGACCTAGATGTCTTTGGACTGTGGGAGGAAACCGGAGCACCTGGAGGAAACCCACGCAGACACGGGGAGAACATGCAAACTCCTCACAGATGATGACCTGGGATGACCCCCAAGGTTGGACTACCCCAGGGCTCGAACCCAGGACCTTCTTGCTGTGAGGCGACCGCGCTAACCACTGCGCCACCCTCTATCTACCTATATATATAGAGAGAGAGAGAGAGAGAGAGAGAGAGAGAGAGAGAGAGAGAGAGTAGACAGCCTACTATCTATACTGAAGAGGTGCACAGTGAATATGATGGTCCCAATTTTCCTTCTAGTAGTTTTTTTTTTATTTTCATTTTAAAAGTCACATATTCGTGACTGAAGAAGCTGCTGCTCTATTTCAAAGGAATCGATGCCTAGTGGCATTTGCTGGACCATCGCCTGTCTTGCACTTCTACAAGGCCGCCATCCAAGTATGTGCACCCAGGGGAGAGGGAATTAAAACGAAAAACAATGAATCTATAATGACAGACGTGACATTAAGATACCTTTCAACACTGTCGGTGGAGGACTTCCTCTGCAGAGGGCCAGGGTGAGAGGGCTTGGAGCCGGTAGACTCTCTCCTAGAACACAAAGTCAGTACCATCATCTGAACATGTCCTTCCATGTTATCTAAGGTTTGGGGGGAAAACTGAACCGGCACTCACCTCTTTATTATTTATTCTATATTATTTACCTTTCCCCTGTAAGCTTCTTTGCCGCAGATAAGTTGTCAGTCTTCGATTCAGTGGACTCCTTCCTGAATTATTTGGACAAATGTTTATATTATAACATTATAGTTCTACCTTTCATCTATCAGTTTTTTTTTAGCTTTCATTTATGAAAATACCACTATTTAGGCAGACCTGTCAGATTTGGTGTCAGTTGAATGCCGTTTCACAGGAAGGCCAGGTTTCGAATCAGAGGAGTCCTTCCTATAACAAAACAGACATAACTCGTTTTTATTTCCAACATACAAGCAGAAGATATTGGATTTCACGATCAGGGATTAATTCTTAGTGAATGTCAGTCTAAACAATGACGAGGGCATCATCCTTCTGCTCCTGCACACCTGCTTTTGTCTTTCTTGACATCCAAGCTGGGCTTTTTTTGAGGTGGCGGTTTTGACTCAGATGAATCTTTCCTGCAACACGAAACATTTGTGTGCATCTGAGAGAACATCCCATCATACGGCAGCTCTCTTTACAGAGGACTACAATGCAAGCCTCCTAACAGCTGCATACAAGGCATTTATTCTTTTCCGAGGAGTCAAACCACGCAAGTGCAGCTTAGAGTTGCACGTTAACTACCCATGCACAACATCTACATTTCACCGTTAAGGTTTTCAGACCGTCAAAAAGGCCAACCTCTCTTTCTTGGCATCCGCCGAGGGTTTTTTAGTCACTTTACTATCCGACGAGTCCTTCCTGCAAAAGGAAAACAGTCTCAATACCACCCACAGAACCACCCCTAGAAACCATGTTCTTCCTGGCCTACATAGACCATGTTGCACATTAGACGCTGTATATGACCATCGAAGGTGTGAACCAAAAGAACGTGTCCAACAATATAGTCAGTCATGATACTTGAGTCATGACATAATGTTGTGACTCTTAATGTACAGTGGATACTTATTGTAGTGTTGTGATTTTTCAGCGAGAGATTTATTACCCAACTTTGGTTGGGTAAGTTTTTTTTGGGAGGGGGGGATTTTTCCCCCTTTTTCTCCCCAATTGTATCCTGCCAATTACCCCACTCTACCGAGCCGTCACGGTTGCTGCTCCACCCCCCCTGCTGATCCAGGGAGGGCTGCAGACTACCACATGCCTCCTCCAATCCATGTGGAGTCGCCAGCCACTTCTTTTCACCTGACAGTGAGGAGTTTCACCGGGGGGACGTAGCGTGTGGGAGGATCACGCTATTCCCCCCAGTTCCCCCTCCCCCCTGAACAGGCGCCCCGACCGGCCAGAGGAGGCGCTAGTGAAGCTACCGGGACACATACCTGCATCCGGCTTGCCACCCGCAGACACAACCAATTGTGTCTGTAGGGACGCCCGACCGAGCTGGAGGTAACACAGGAATTCGAACCGGCAATCTCCATGTTGGTAGGCAAGAGAATAGACCGCTACACTACCGGGATGCCCTGGGTTGGGTAAAAGTTAAAACACAATATAGCTATCTCTTAAATAAAAAATCAATTAGATGAGATTCGTCTTGCTTGATTCTTTTTGTAACTCTTAATCGTGTTTTTTTGAAGCCTTCACAGGTAAATAAAAGAATGTAAACAAAGCAAAATGACCAATTCCACAAATACTCTGTACAACTCGCAGTGGCATCACATTTAGAAAACAAATGAGCATTCAAAGAATGAGAGATGGGATTTATTCACGAAATCCAGACCTCTCTTTCTTCACGTGGTCTGACGTCTTCTTGACCGAAGGGGGTTTGGAGTCCACAGACTCTTTTCTGGGGTAGCAAACAACAGAAATTCAAGAATACAAATGAACAAAGCTTATGCGGTGACAGAGCACTGCGGAGTGAAACAACAGATTGTCTCAATGAGCGCTCATGCCAGACGCTTCCAGAGACCAGATGTTAATCATGCATTTTGTACTGACATCACATCCGGTCCTGACCTCTCCTTTTTCCCATCCTCCGAGGGACGCTTGACAGGCGGAGGGGGGTGGAGGTGAAGAGGAAGAGGAGGAATGGGAGCGTTGGGGTCTGGAGGCTCTTTTCTAAATGAAAAACACCCTTAAGCCTTATGCGTGATAAAGACTGGGGGGGGTGCAATTACAAGTGCAACACCACAAGAGGACATGCAGGCCCTGACCTTTGCGGAGGAGGATGAAGATGAAAAGGAAGAGGAGCAATTGGAGCATTTGGGTCTGGTGGTGCTTTCCTGCATAGAAAATCAAAAGAATCCTTTCAAAGATCTTCCTTGAAATACAATAACTTTTATCGCTATGGTCTGTAAAATCCAAGGCTGACTCCCCTAACTGTTCTTACTGTTAACCACCCCACCCCCCCCACCCCCAAAATCCACATCACCTCTCTTTCTGTGCGTCCACAGACAGGCGCTTAGCAGGAGGAGAGGTGGGCCGGGGGGCATGGGGACGTGGCGGACGACAGGAGTCTTTGGCATCCTTTCTGAAATGTCACATCGCACCACGTCAACGCTACGCAAGAGAGACTCGACAGCCAACAAAGCAGCGAGCTCCTTTACTTGACGTAACTCAGACAAACCAAATGCTTTAACGAATGAGGACAAGGCTGGCCGTGGCACCTTCACGTCACGTCATGCACCATGCACAGCAGGCTTCCGGTTAGGCCGCGTATCCACAAACACAACAGCGCTGTAAGACCAAGTCAGTCAAACACGAGCGTTAACCTGTGTCCCACTAAAAACCACCTGCATCCACCCAGGGTGCAAACTACACCACGGCTTTCGAGGGGCTCACTTTTTGCGGGGGGGTGTCTCGAGAGAAGACTCGCAATGAGTCGTCAAGTGATAAAACGTCCATGGTGCAAGCTGATATCGTATAAACAAGCAGAGCTGTGCCTCAGAGACAAAGATCAGTATCAAAACAAACATCTCCATGATACAACACAGCACAATCATTTCTTGACAGATAAGAAACAGGTTAGATGCAAAAGCCATGCAGCCATAAGGACATGGTCCGTTTGTTTCGCCACCCTGTTCAGATGGTGACGATGGGAAGAGCACAGCTGGATCTTCACAGTGATAAGTGATGAATCACCCTCATTAAAACTCAAACGTTTTTTTTATTCAAGAGTGCATGTGCAACACAATTGATCGCCATAAGAAACAATACAGAAATGCACGTCGCAAAATTGTGGCTAAAAAAATCTGATAATTAATACTTTAGAGACACCCCCAAAATTTCCCAAATCATATTTTCAGGGGAGCTCCTCTCTTTTCTATGAGGAGCCCCTGAGTTCCCCGTGGCTCTGCTGTAGTTTACACCTCACCGACATCGTAGGACGACATTGTGTTAACTGTTATAACGTTACTTGAGTGAGAACAATTCAATCCACACGTGCACTCTTTCACCACATACTGCCTTAACTTCCTGACCTGTCCTTTTTCATGTCAACGGAGGGACGTTTGACAGGGAGGGCGGGGCGTGAGGGGCGCGGAGGGGAGGGGAACCGGCTGGGGTAGAGGATACTGCTGTCCAAGACGCTTTTCCTAGAAGGAGGAATTCAACAGCTCTCAAGCCAAGCCCTGCCAGTTCTCATTATTAGTGAACAACGGATCTTTTTTTTTTTTTTTTTTTAGCCCCCCTATCGCTCACCGTTCAAATATGGGCCTGTGAATGTCTGCAGGTTTCTCCTTCTGGAATTCAGACAAAGGCCTCTCTCTGCGGGGTTCGTACAGCGGTCTCTCCCACGGGGGTCCGTTAACCGGCCTCTCAGCCCTGTGCCCCTCCGTCTGCTCGTCTTTCCTGAGGACTCCTGTGTGTTTGCTTTTTCTGACGTCCTCCTCCTGTCTGTGCTTTGTTGGTTCCCTGGGGTGTCTATCCCTTTTGGGCTCTTCCAAGTGTCTCACCTTTCTGGATTCCTCCAGCGGTTTTTCTTTCCTCGGCTCTTGCCCGTGCTTTTTGCCCGGCGGGTTGTGGACAGGTCTCTCTTTTTTGTGATCCGCTTGTCCATCCTGCTTCGGCGCTCCTGTGACTCGGTATTTTCCGTGTTCCTCCGAAGGCCGCTCCCCTCTGATTTCCGCGTGCTTCTCGTTCGGGGGCTCGTCCAGGTGTGTTGCATTTCTGGACTCGTCCATGTGTCTCTCTTTCTTCACCTCGCCGGGTCCCTTTTTGTTCTTGTTTTCCTCTTTGTGTTTTTCTTCTCTGCTTCTATCGGTATGTTTCTTTTCGAGATATAAGTCATGTTTTATTTCAACATCCGCCCTCCTGTGACTAAGAGAGGGAAAGGAAGTCTCGTTATTTTTTTTGCCTTCGAGCACGAGTCAGAAAACATTTACCATCGTCACTTCCAACAGGTTTCTTGGCATCTTTTGGCATCGCAAAATCAATCATTCCAGAGAGAGACAGACAGACAGACAGACAGACAGACAGACAGACAGACAGACAGACAGACAGACCAGACAGACAGCGACTGTGTGTATGTATGAGTGTGTGTGTCTGTGTGTGCATGTGTTTTGTTTTGTTTTGTTTTTTTCCCCCCTTTTTCTCCCCAATTGTACCTGGCCAATTACCCCCTCCGGTCCCGGTCACTGCTCCACCCCCTCTGCCGATCCAGGGAGGGCTGCAAACTACCACATGCCTCCTCCCATACATGTGGAGTCGCCAGACGCTTCTTTTCACCTGACAGTGAGGAGTTTCCCAAGGGGCACGTAGCATGTGGGAGGATCACGCGATTCCCCCCAGTTCCCCCTCCCCCCTGAACAGGCGCCCCAACCAACCAGAGGAGACGCTAGTGCAGCGACCAGGAAACATCCCCACATCTGGCTTCCCACCCGCAGACACGGCCAATTGTGTATGTAGGGACGCCTGACCAAGCTGGAGGTAACACGAGGATTCGAACCAGCGAGCCCCGTGTTGGTAGGCCATGGAATAGACCGCTATGCTACCCGGACGCCCCTGTGTGTGCATGTGTGTGTATGCATATGTGTGCATTTGTATATGTGTGTGTCTATATTTTGTCTTATCTGAATAGCTCCTGTGCAGTTAACCTGGAAAATACAAACCTGCTTTGTTTCTCAGAGGGTGAGTGGCTTGGGGACACCGCTGTTTTGCTCGAACCAAAACCATTCTTCATTTCAATTAGCTTCTCATTCTGAGACTGACCCGAATCTGTTGAGAGAGGTACCAACCGGCATTGATTCAAACTTAAACATGTTTTCCTGCTCGAGTATTAACAGCTTGTAAATATATATATATATATATATATATATATATATATATATATATATAAAGTCTTGTACCCAGAAGTCTTTTCCAGTCTTTAATAAGGGCCTTTGCCAAGCTAATGACCTCTTCATCTGTACAGTGCTTCCGGATACCATTCACAGACATGCCAATCCTTGTTTCCTAGAAGAAGAAAAAAAATCAAGCATTTTAAAATTCGCTTATCTGTGACAATATCCATCTCTATTCCCTTGTTGATGCTCTGACTTTGCAATGTATGCCAACAGGTTTGTTTGTTTGTTTGTTCTTGTTGTAGCACTTCACAGTAGTCATTTATTAATGATTATAGAACAGATATTATAATGCATTCATTTGGGTTAGTTTTGGGTTAGTTTTTTGGGGGGGGGTTTTGTTTGTTTTTTTGGTTGCCAGGTTGGGAGCTAAAGTGGGGAGGGTCTCTATAATAGACACTCTCTCAGAGACCACTTGACTAGAGAAAGACAGCTGAACTGTTGCATGGTAGCCTCACTAGCCACCACCTAACTTTAACCCCAAACTTCACCACTAGCTAAATTTAACCCTAAACTCAACCACTGCAACTGCAGTTGCCATCACTACTGCATTAGCAATCGATCAGCTGGTCAGGCCCAGATATATACAAATTTACACGCATGCACTGCATGATGGTTCACATCATGCACATAGCGACACAGACAGTAACGTCACAGCCACACACACACACACACACACACACACACACACACACACACACACACACTAAAACATGTCGTAGAAAATCGTCATTTACTTTGGGAAAGTAATTCATGTTAGATAAGGTGTCCGGGTAGTGTAGCGGTCTATTCCGTTGCGAACCAACACGGGGCTCACCGGTTTGAATCCCCGTGTTACTGTTACCTCCAGCTTGGTTGGGCATCCCTACACACATAATTGGCCGTGTCTGCGGGTGGGAAGCTAGATGTGGGTACATGTCCTGGTCGCTGCACTAACACCTCCTCTGGTCGGTCGGGGCGCTTGTTCAGGGGGGAGGGGGAACTGGGGGGAATAGCGTGATCGTCCCACACGCGACGCCCCCCCCCGGTGAAACTCCTCACTGTCAGGTGAGGGGAAGCAGCTGGCGACTCCACATATATCGGAGGAGGCATGTGGTAGTCAGCAGCCCTACCTGGATCGGCAGAGGGGGTGGAGCAGCAACCGGGATGGCTCGGAAGAGTGGGATAATTGGCCGGATACAATTGGGGAGAAAAAAGGGGAAGGGGAACTCCCCCCCCCCCCAAAAAAAACATGTTAGATAAACTGGGATATACTGCAATTCTTTTCAGTTGGATTTTATCAGGGCTTGGCAGAAATTATTCAAAGGTATTTGAAGCTTTGTTACTACCGACTGTGCATTAATCAAATTAAATAAATTACAGCCATATGTTTGCTTTGCTGTTATTATTAATAAATTATGTCTTTATCACATGCTAGCATTAGGCTGTTATTGTAATTAATTATTATGCTATTGAGAGACCGAGGCAAAATCAGACTTCAAGGTATTTCCTTTTTATACACAGACAGACAGACAGACAGACAGACAGACAGACAGACAGACAGACAGACAGACAGACAGACAGACAGACAGACAGACAGACAGACAGACAGACAGACAGACAGACAGTTTTATTAGCCACACGACTAAGGCCGGTGGAACTTGTTTTTGGTATACTTTGAACTCTGCAGCACAATACATACATGGATAACAACAGACACTCCACATATTATCATGAATAATACAGTTACACAATAACAGAAATAAACATATCACGCATAACAGTTACGTGAATGGTGGTGTTTATGCCAATGGTTGTTGAAATAAGCTGTTGGTTATTGAAATTATTATTTGTTGTTGGTTATTGAAATAAGCTGGCTAAAAAAACACTTTCAAAATGAAATCGGTTGCTCATGAAAAGAAAAGAGACATAAGGCTTTTTGTCAGTGTCGACCTTTCCATGAACGGCATTTCTACTGTTGCTTTAGGATTATGAACATTATTATGCTTGTGAACAAAGCTAGCATGCTGCGTTCACATGGACACCGTGTTCATATTTTTTCCGTGCCGTGCAAACCGCCGCTTGCCGTCTCCCTGGGGGGAAAATATATATGGAATACTGATTTTGCTGCCAATTACCATGGCAATGATTGAATGCAGCCCTAGATTTTATCTGTACAAAAAAGGCTTTGTCCAGTAACCTGGAACACATATTTATTTTGAGATTTGTCTGAGTGAGAGAAGGTCCTGTAACCTGTTGCAGTTTGGAGACAATATAAAAGTTATCTAATAGACGATGTTTTGTTATGAACATGCAATTGAAATTTGCATTAAAGAAAAGTTATGTGTGCTGTCAATTATAGTTCTTTGGGGGCAAAAAACCCGGAGTCGGCAGGTCAAGACTTTTAAAAAATCGGAAATCAGAAACGGCCAAGGAAAATTGCAATTGGTGCATCTCTATACTGCATGAACATAGACGTTTGCATATGCATTGCACAACATTTTCAAGTTGAGATATTTGTACGCTGCTCACCGAGAATGTCCATGCTGGCGACATGCTTTACGAGAGAATGTCTACAGAGACTGGCAGAACCAGCCAGGGCTCTCACATTACTCCCATTCTGGCATCCTTACACTGGCTTCCAGTTGTATACAGGGTTCAATTCGGGGTTTTAGTGATTCCCTATGGCGCCTTCCATGGCCAGGCACCCTCCTATGTCACCAGTCTAATTCGCCCCTACACGACAGCTAGATCACATAGGTCCTCTGGCACATTTTTATTGTCTGTACCTCGTACCAGGCTCGAAACCAAGGGTCCATAAACTGTGGAACACTCCCCCCTTGGCTTAGTGGTCTGTTGACTCTTTGGTCAGCTTTAAAAAGCACATAAATACTCGCCTGTTTACTCTGGCTTTTGTTTAGTCTTTGTCTAATTTGTGCATTGCTTGTTATCGTTTGGCCTACATAATCCCCGCTTATCTTTACAATCTGTATTTCATTCTTTATTCACATTATTATGAATATTTTGTGACTGTCTGTGAAGGGTGCTACTATATAAATGAACTTGACTTGGCTAGACTTTCTAGTAGTACAATGTGGGCTGCAAACCTGGAAACCTAGTCTTTTTTCATCATTGTGTTTTATCTTGTTACCAGCGTATGACGCATTAATAAATGAGCTAAGAAGTAATCAGTAACCACTTATCAACCCTTTTATAAAGTACGCCTTGTACTCTTTCTGTTGCAGCACTGCGTCTGTGAAGGCTGAAGCGGGATCTTGAGCTTACCTGGAGGAGTTTAAGCGTCATACTGAAGTTCCTCAGCTCCTTCAGCAGGTCCAGGGCCCCTTCCTACACGCGCACACACACACACACACACACACACACACACACACACACACACACACACACACACACACACACACACACACACACA
The DNA here is from genome assembly GCF_029633865.1 of Lampris incognitus. Classification (NCBI taxonomy): domain Eukaryota; kingdom Metazoa; phylum Chordata; class Actinopteri; order Lampriformes; family Lampridae; genus Lampris; species Lampris incognitus. The sequence continues at coordinate 14,580,783 of NC_079219.1, forward strand.
CAGAGGCAGAGTTCCAGTTTTTCAAACAAACCAACCATGTCAATAAAAAACAAATCTACCTCGAATCTAAACCCGGTGGTTTTCCTTGTCGAAACATACAACAAACGGCTGCAGAACACGGACTTGTTTTCTGCCGTCGCAGCAGAAGACGGTAAAATTGTGGGGGGGGGGGAGAAAAGGGGCGATTATAACGTCCCGGGGCTCGTCTGCTCTGTGGTCAATGGGCCGTTTGTCAGCGCTGGAAAGATCTGGGCCGCGCGCCTCCAAACACCTGTTCAACATTTGTTAACGCACGCGGGCCGCTCAGGTCATGGCAACGGCAAGCTTTCTGGGGCAATGCCGCTTTTTAAAGCAGCGAAAGTTGTTTTGTTTTGTTTTGTTTTGGTTTTGGTTTGTTTTCATTATGAAACTGAAATACCGACCGCACAGTCATCACTTCGGAGGAAACATTGGTAGGCCCACCGCGAATAATAACGGCTGGGAGGGAGGGAGGGAGAGAAAACATGCGACCTGTGGCTGTCAAAAGTAGTCTCACCGTGCTATTTCTAGACACCATCTTGTCCAGTTTTTTCGCGATCCGGATGATATCCTCCTCTTGTGTCATCACGGCATCAAATCGCTCGAACGCGGGTCAGCAAGGCTTGAGTTGTGCGCGGTATCGGTATATGTATTTGTTATTTTTCGAAGGCACAAACTGTATAAAGTTTTGATCCCGCGTAAACAGGGCTACGCACGGCGCAGGCCATTCAGCCAAAGGGGCGTGTCAATGACGGCCAAACGCTCCAGTCAGTCAGGTCCCGGCGTTACGACGCATGACAACAGCTAAATATAGGCGGTGTAGTATACACACGGCCGACGTGCACATATGTATAGAAAGGGGAGGGAGGGAGGAGGAGAGAGAGGAAGAGTTGTGGTTATTTTAAAGATAGTCAAACTTATTTGCTATGTTGGACCCTTTAAAAAAAAGACAGTCGCACGTGAGCATTTGCACTGCAGGTGTTGGCCCACTTCAGAATGTTACACGACTCAAGTTGTCGTTATGACGGCAACGCGGCTTCCCGTGCATGTTTTACAGTAATTTGTGTGAACCACTCACAACTAGGTCATTGTCTAATGATTAATCTCTGCAGGCCGCACGCGGGATATCTGCCGCGCGGCCCCGGTTTACTTGCGCACTAAGTAAAAAAGCACGAAACGGTGCCGAGCAGCCGAACATCGGTGCCGCATTTCAGCGGTTCCAGCGGAGCCTGGCTGTAAATTCAACAAGTTGTTGTGTTCGTGGCGTTGACACGGACGCAAAAGAAAATGGGGAAGGGGGTGGAGTAGTGTTGTAATTTCGTTTTCGTTTTAGTGTGAACTCCGCTCGATCAGCTGAGTCCCTCCTCATCTTTAAGAAGCTAAAGGCCGAGCTCTTTCACGAACACCTCTACACCTGATCGTATTAATAAAAATCCCCCCCCCTCAAAAAAATCGCTTCTATGCATCCTATGCATTGGTTTTATGCACTTGCCTGTTGACGCCTAGATGTCCTATCGGACTTGAACCTAGTTTTTTTGGCACTTAACTTGCGTTGTTGTCCCCTGACTAGATCCTTGCTTGTGTTCTATTAACTCTCAGATGTACGTCGCTTTGGATAAAATCGTCTGCTAAATAACATTGTAACGTTGCAGTGTAAACCCTTGAACTGTGTTTACGTATGCTTACCACTAGAGGGTGCGGTTACTACAGCGCTGCAGCCACTGGACAGTTAAAGAGGTCTGGCAAAACGTCTGTTTGCTGGTAGCCTAGTAGTGTGTACTTGCCAGGCCCTATTTGAGCAGAGCTTATCCACCAGCTCCCTAAATACTGACACTGCCAAAGAAAACATGTCCCATCTATTTTTCCGACTATTTTTCTTCTTACCATGTGTTCTTTCATAGCCTGCCGTAGTATATGTGCGTACTGGAGCCAGGGTTGCAGCCAGAACAACATTTATAGTGAAGTCAAAAATCCAAACTGTTTGCAGAGGGTTTACGAGGGGAAAACCTTTTGGCTATGCAAAATCAAACCCTCTACAATTTTATGACAAATTTGCACAATTTAGATCCATCTAATATGGTGTAAATGGCCTACCATGTTACTGCAGTTGTCAAGAGTTTCTGCTAACCAAAACCTGGTTGATATCAGATGTGTACCGGAGGAGAATATGTCACCTTTACAAAACGTATGTGGGGGGGGGGGTGTTTAAGATTTGAAATGTTCTTTTTGGCAATGTTTTAGCATTTATAGCCTAGAGAAATGCAGGCAATTTCAGTGTTAGTTCAAGATGGAGGTATTGAATAATACCATCAGTATAGAATAATGGTAGTGATGAATTGGGATAAACTTGTAAGACTGTAATAAAAAAATATAATTACAAAAAAAGATTTGAACGTCTAACTGAAGGTCTAATTATACGAGTCTGTGATGTTTGTGTTGGCATATAAGCTAATTAGACTTAATAAGACATAATAAGCTAGCCAGGTAGGGGTTGTTCACAAAACTGCCTTGATCCTCATAGGTAAGACAAAAAGTATGCAATTTTTGGATGAACACATCACACAGACACTCAAAGAAGGGATTTACTTTAGATTGCGCCATAAAACCAAACGCGCTTTGCAGGGTCTTTTTAATCCTCGCATATCATCAAAAGACCTGTTTAGAAGCAATCATTTACCAGCCGTATTTGAAGGAAACTACTGATAGTAGGCTATGTCAGCGTCTCTTTGGTGCCTGGCAAATCCAAGGAGCAACCCTGCAGGGAACTGGGCCGGTGCAAGATGCCAGTAATGTTGGGTTGCAGCAATGGACAAGGAAATGTCCATGGCATGGGGCTTAGAGGATTGAAATAAACACTACCCTAATTTTCAGTTTATCTATTGACAATCACTGCCACTCTATCAACACAACTTACATAGATGGATTGTGCATTGTATAATGACAAATCATTACTGGCTATACAGATGTGTCTAACATGATATGTGCAGACATATTTGCACACCAGCTACGAGGAAATATTCTTTTATAAACAATATTTTATTTGCATTACAAACCATATAACGTGTCGCCTATACATAAGTTTGTCCTGTTAATTGAGGGACTGCAAATATTACCTCTACGGCAGTATTACACAACGGGCTTCTGGTCTCTCCTTAGAGAAATCAGTGTGTCCAGTGCTGTAGAGATTGGGACGAGCCGACCTGAGAAGTGGGCCAGTTCACTGAGAGGTAAAACAGAGGAAACAGGCTGAGAGGAAGAGCCCGGGATCAAGATCAACCTGCAGCATCTCATCCTTTAATTCGAGGACTAAACCCTTCGCTCTGGAGTTCTGACGCTAGCAAAGAGGAGGGAAGGGAAGACCTGTCTCACTCCCGCAACCTTCGCCACCTTTCTCACAATCTCGGCCGAACTAACCGCCGGACCGCTTTTGATTCTCTCTCAGGGAGAACCCCCAGTGCACACACACACACACACACACACACACAGACACACACACACACACACACACACACACACACACACACACACACACACACACTAATCCTAATTCTAACCATAACCTTAAACCCAAACCCTAAAATAGACCCGTTTCCTCATGGGAACCCATAAAATGTCCCAACAAGGTAGGTGGTTTCTCTCTCTCTCTCTCTCTCTCTCTCTCTCTCTCTCTCTCTCTCTCTCTCTCTCTCTCTCTCTCTCTCTCTCTCTCTCTCTCTCTCTCTCTCTCTCTCTCTCTCTCTCTCTCTCTCTCTCTCTCTCTCTCTCTCTCTCTCTCTCTCTCTCTCTCTCTCTCTCTCTCTCTCTCTCTCTCTCTCTCTCTCTCTCTCTCTCTCTCTCTCTCTCATCCTCTCTCTCTCTCTCTCTCTCTCTCTCTCTCACACACACACACACACACACACACACACTCCCCCTTATGTCCTTGTCCCCCTTCACCCTGAATACCCCCTGGCTCTCAGGTACCCATGGTTTCATAACTGTATCTGTGTGCATTCCCATACATTTGCAAGCGCTGAATTACACCAGGGCTCTGGCAAGTGGGTTTCGCAAGTCTATCATTAGCCTCTCAGGGTCTGACCACACCATGTCCGGTCCTGTCTCGGTGTCTGACAGCAGTAGAAAGTCGAGCTCGCTGCTTCGCTCTGCCTTCCAAAGCCGCTGTGGTCAGAGAAAAGTGGTCCAGCACCCAGGGAGAGTGGCCTGCATGCTGCAATTGAAGATGAGTTGGAGGACATGGCGGATGCAGGGTACATCTGCCAGTCATCCGCCTTACTCTCTCTGTGCATCTCTCCTTACCCGCTGGTGTCCTTGCCAATCATAGACCAGAGACGCCAGGCTTGGGGCAATTATGGCCATTTTTGTATGACATCAGACCAGAAAATGAATGATTTCATTTAGCCTTCCTTTTTTTTTCTTCTGGATCTGGTGCAGGACGGAGAACCTGTAATACAACATGTCAAAGCAGTTGGGGAGAACTGCACAGACGTTCACATCTGCTGTTGGCCGGGAGGTAATCTCCAGCCTGGTGGAGTTGGTTTGTCTGCTAATAATGACCACTGTTCAGTGCTGGCTCTCTTAAAAAGTAGACTAAATCTCCTTGAGAGGCTGGACCACCCATAGACTTTAAGAACATCATTGTACCTTCAGCTGCCTCTAAGTAGTACCTATTTGTCCCCACACAAGCAGACGCACTCATGCACGGACACACACGTTCAAAAAACAGACCGATTCACCAAATCCACAGTTGTTTTGGTGGTGCCAGCAACCTTAGACTGAACCACACCAAAATATCTTAATAACTAACCAAACTAAATCTGAATTATACATCGACTCAGAGCTTTCTTGCCCATTTGGTCCCTGGGGTCAACGAGCTCTAAATTGACATGATTCTTGTGCATAAGGCACGTTATCGTGCCATCATCGTAAACCACAGAATATAAAGGAGGGAGTTCAACTCAAAGACCGAGAAAACGGCAAGTGAGTTCACCCGAACTGTAGAAGTACAAGAAGTGCTGTGCAGATACCTTAAAAGGCAGGGAAGCTGAAAAGGGATATGCAAAATATGTTCTACAATCTAGCCACAACAGTTAATTACACAGCGACACGCTTGAGAGACATTGAGTCATTTTCTATAGCATGTCCGCAAAAAGATCTTGCGGTTCTTCACAAAGCTGCGATTTGATCTCAGAGTTCCCTTCGACCGTGCCCTTGCCCCGGCTTTATTCTGACAAACCCAAAGCGAACAGTCCCTTAGGCTGGAGACGGACTGGGAAGCAGCCTCCAAATGAAGCCCCGTGTCAGTGTCGCATCAGCTGAAGAGCAGCTCTTGGAACGCTGCAACTTCCCCCTTCAGAGGCCAGGGGAAGCATCTTTGAATGTCCGACAATAACCCCAATTGTGAAATTCAGTGGGTGTTTTTTTGTTGTTGTGCTATTCAATACTCCATAAAGCGTTCAACAGCTGAGGTATTACGCTTGTTGTATACTGACATCATATTCCATAAGACAGTCGGATGACGGTGTTCTTTGACAGATCAAGGATCCCACCGCGCTAATGAGACAAACTGTGTTAACGTGTAAATCCCCTCTTGCTCTCATTTCCGTCTCAACCGGTCCCTAATCCAGGGAGAGCAGCACAGTTCAAACCGTTTAAGCAGCATCTACCTCTGCTCCCTGTGACTCCTGGCCTCCGCAGTGCTTTCTTCTTGGACCCACATTCAAAGTGGTGCAGTTTACGACTATCCAGCAGAGTATCAGAGCTCCAAGAGTTCAGCTGAACTCGGTGTACGATCCGCTTCAGTGCACGGGGTTGCATGGAGGCGTCCCAATCCTCAGGTGTCACACTTCGGGTTTGAGTTTAACGTTTAGATCTAAATAAAGACGCCGCTAGTTCTGTTTTTTTGGTTTTTTTGTGGGGGGGGGGGGGAGCTCAACCACCCAGATGATAAGGCAGCCCATCCTACAAAGTTGTCATGGTGGTGGGTAGGGGTTGGGGTGAGATATTTTTTGGGGTGAGATATTTTCAGAAGAGCTCTTAGCATCGTTTCACATTGCCTATCCACTCACACCCATTTGTGTACCCGGGCATTACCTGGCTGAGGCTCTGGTGAGTTTTGGCTGTGGGGATTATCAACGTCAACAGTACTGTAATATGAAGTCAACAGCCCACAGGTTCAATAAGCACTTCGTCGATAGTGCCACAAAGTCCAAATATGAGACCTTATCTGTGAACAGTATGTTTTTTTTCCTTCTTCTTCAAGGTAAGGAACACCAAGCCCCCCCCCCCACTGAAATATCTCATAGCCCCCAGCCACCCCACCCCCGTCCCATCAGTGAGGTCTACAACTGGGCCCGACCAGGATTCCTGCAACTCACAAGACAACCAGAGGGAGAGTGACACTAAAACCAAACGAGAAACAGACTTCGCATTAACAAGGTTGAAAAATATTTACTCCTTCCTGTCAGGCACACAAGACACATTTGCATGCTGAAACACACTTTTAACAGATCCTGACCAGCCATAAATCTCTCATTCACCCAACCAAGCACTCATCCACAACTCTTCTAAACGGATGCAGCCTTACCAGCGTGGTTCAGACGATTAGATGCGATGTCCGTCCGCACCAGCAATCCCTCAGCATTGATCTGAACAAGCTCGCCGCCCCCCGTGTGCTGTAACCGGTTCTAGACTATTTAGCTGAGGTATTACTGTTTTCTAAACCAGTGTGTGTCCTTCTCTAATGTGCTGACAGTCTCCAGGCAGATGTGACTGCCAGGCCTAATCATGTTATTTCACCTTTTCCCCGGCAGCTAACTGGACTGTTTATGAGCTGATAAACACCCAGCGGGCACGGACAAGTCCTCACGCTGTGGCCCTCCATCCGCTGCACCGTGACACTACACAACCCTTCAAGGGTGTGTTGCTCACATTTATAAATGCATCTGTGATTGTGAGTGTGGATTGACGGCTATTTTTAATTTTCACCCTTTATTATTCTCATTGAGGGGATTTTTGTTTTTTTTTTATGTGGATTTATGCTACCAGCAGGAAAGAAGAAAGATAAAGAGAGCAGGAAATTGTGCTCTGGGTAAAATCAGTCCAAAGCAAGTGTGTGTGTGTGGAAAGAGGGCTCTAGTTATATTTATGTGGTACAAGAGATGGGGAACTTGACAACTCGATCATCCCTTGGCACAACAAGCAAGCATTTGATCCCAACACAGTTTAGGTACGGCTGCAGGATGTGGCAGTGGGGTGTCTGTCTTGCAGACTAGGCTGCACCGAGAGTATGTGAATTTCCCCTCGGCCCTTGACAAGAAGCGGGAATGCATTTTATCGTCTCCAACTTGATCATTTATTTCCACCCAAACGCCGAGAGTGTGGGGGGAACTAAAAACAAAGGAATGAGAAACAAAACAAAAATAAACGTCCATAAGAATAGAAAGTCAAGTTGCGGGCAAGAGAAAGCACATCAGGGGCTATCCAAACATCTTTCAGCTGTGCTTTCAAGTTTGTGGTGGATTTATTACTACCACATGAGACTCCAGCAGCCCAAAGGAAACAGGGGGAATCCCATCCAAGAGCTTCAATGGAAAAATCTCTCTTATGGCCTGGGAGGTCGCCCCGGGGTCAGCGCAAGCAGACTCGTTACCATGTGGGTGATGTCATGAGTAAGGGGTCCCGATGATGATGTCATCACAGACTGTATGCAATTGTGCACACACACACATGCATGCATGCGTGTGTGTATGTGTGTGCGCACGTGTGTGTGTGTGGTTGCACGTTTGTGAGGGTTTGCCTCTGTGTTTGCGTGAGTGAGGCCATGTCTGTGTGTGTGTATATTGTTTTGTTTTGGTTCACTGACAGCACACAGACTAGCTCTGTCTACATGGAGCACAGGAACTAACAAGGTCCCTGAGCAGAGGAGGTGTCTAAAGAGGAGGTCTGTGCAGAAATAAGGCCTTGATTCATCTCCTCTGCCTTCCTGTCTAAAGATCAAATGTCTGAGCTTTGCACTTGTCTATTAAGTCATCAAAGTGTAGTTGTTCTACTTCTCTCCCTAATAGTTACCATGTCCCCCCGTTGCACAACCTTGTGTTAAATTTGCAAAGCGGATATTCCAGATGAATAACGAACAAACTCAGAATATCTGGGACATCTGTCTTTCCTCATAGGAGGGCAAAAGGGAGGGAGAGATTGAGAGGCAATGGCAAAAAAAGATTACAAAGACAAAGGATAGTGAAGTTATCCACTCAAATCCTCAACAAGTCTGTGCTCAAGGGACTCAGGGAATCAGGTTAGTGTGTTACATCACTTTGATGAACGCCAAAGACTACAATTAGCTCCCCCGGTATTATTACTTTGACAGGGTAACACAGCCTCCACGGAGATTTATTCTTAGTAGTATGTTTTGCAGGCTTCACTGTGTTACCAACATGCTAAAAAGAGAAGAGAATAAATCTGCTATCCTGCGGTTTCTTCTTTAACACTGAGGCCTAAAATTCAAGCAAAAATGGATTATATGGAATTACTGTGTACGAAAAAGGGAGACTAGATCTTGGACTAGATTCTCACAATCTAGTCCAAGATTCTTCTTGTCAGTTTTATATCTCTATTACACCTCTATTGGAAATCATAATTGTTTTTACTTTTTTTTTGCCTCTCCCATTTGTACTTGGCCAATTGCCCCACTCTTCCAAGCCGTCCCAGTTGCTGCTCCACCCCCCTCTGCCGATCCGGGGAGGGCTGCAGACTACCACTTGCCTCCTCCGATATATGTGGAGTCGCCAGCCGCTTCCCCTCACCTGACAGTGAGGAGTTTCACCAGGGGGACGTGGCACATGGGAGGATCACGCTATTCCCCCCAGTCAGAACCGTGTATAGAGAGTCTGGCCAACTGGCTACATGGGCGCCATATTGCCTACCAACTGGTAGGCAGCCCCGTGCACGCACTATTCAAAATCGTGCTTACTTCATGATCTCTCAAGCTGCACTTTCAAAGAAACAAGGGAAAACAGAGATGGGTGCAGGGTGAGGTTCTCAGGCCCGGTGGGCGTGGCTATGGTGCGGTAGGCGTGACAAGCAGCGGCGGGCATGATGGAAAGGACGCGTCAAGCGGGTGCATTTCAAGTGTTGTGAGTGAAATTGAAGTCATGAGTGAACTGGACGGTGCTGGTGATATACTAGATATACCTATAACATGCGGATCCAGGGGGCCCACCCGGGCCGTGATTTTTTTTTCCCAAACGACATAACAACGAACACGTTGGCCTTAGAGGCTTCTGATTGGTTCTGACTAGGATGTAGGTCGGTATACGTCATCAGCAGGAGCAACGATGGCAATACCTTACATTCACCCACGTGTATTTGTTTACACTTTGCTTTCGCCCGACTACTGTTGATACTGTACAGAGACCGATACTCCGAAAGTTTGGGTTTAGGCTTGTTTTGTGGTCTTCCTAAGGTCGTGTATTTACTTTATCACAATAAAAGGTCTCTAAATTTGAGGCAAAGTTCATGATTTTTGAAAGTTCTTATGGGTAGGGCGTGAGTCGTCCCACAATTAGCGGTTAGCCAGCAGTAAGTGTACGTTTGAGTGAATAATAGGTGTGATGCACAGACATAGAAAGTTTGACACCTGGGGTGTGTTATTTCTAAAAATAAAAGGTGTATTTTACATCATTCAGTACCAGTACTTAGGTTTCCAGAAATTATGGATTTTCCATCATTTCAATCCCGGTTTAAGAGAACCAGAAATTATTATTTTTTATCATTGCATACCAGTAGTCAAAGTAGGTGGTTTGACACCAGATCAGCAGCAGAGGCTATGGTAATAACGTGTTTCGCTTTTTTCAGTCCATGAAGGTGATGAGATCAGGAAGAAAACCACCAGCGGCCATAACACAGTCGCAGGCACTGAGCAGGGGCCTCTGCTTCATGCGTGTAGATTTCAACCCAAAGAATTTACCCCAGAGACTTTAGTTTTTATCCACTACACAACTGGTGTGGTGGGTAAATTGATGATCAGTACCAGTATTACATATTTTGCAACGTTCAGTTGGCTACTAGTGACTGGTAATGAGCAATAATATCAGGGACACTTGAGAAATATTGGGCCTACCTGTTTCGAGGTCTAGCCAGTGCAGCGTCGGTTCTGTATCGGGGCTCTTGTCTAGTTTATCTCAACGTCATCCTGTGGAAATCGATGCATCATACGGCCTTGCCCCGGCCGAACAGAACAGCCCAAGCTGCACAACACACCAGTTCTCCTTCAGCTGCTACAAATCGGCGAGAAAATGGGCCGAAAACGCAGGAAAAATCATTGAAACGTCATGGTCACAGAGCCAAACGTTGGCGGGCAACATGGCGCCCATCAAGCACGTGACAGGCTCTCAGCCATTCACAGCGCGTTTTGCAAAGATCACAGGACGGCGCCCCGACCGACCAGAGGAGGCGCTAGCTCAGCGACCAGGACACACACCCACATCCGGCTTCGCACCCGCAGACACGGCCAATTGTGTCTGTAGGGACGCCCGCCCAAGCCGGGGGTAACACGGGGATTCGAACTGGCGATCCCCGTGTTGGTAGGCAAACGGAATAGACCACTACTGTTAGGGTTTGTGGAAGACCCCAAGCGCACGACACCACACAGAGATGGGGTTAGCCGAAAACTGGCGTACTTTATTCCTTACGCGTACAAATAGTCAGACATAGGAAGGCAATGAGCGACAAGGAAAAGGCTCGCGGGTAATCCAAACGGGAACACGACAGGATACTTCCACGGGGAAACTTTGCAAGGGAAAAACATGAACCAAGGGCTGGGATGAGTTCGTAGAGAAAAGGACCGTGGGAGGAGAGTGGCCGCTACTGCGGGTGCGGGGAGGTTACAACACGAACGGACAACGGGTACGTGGGAGGCCACCAAACTTAAGCCCGGCCCTGACGAGCCGATTGGCTGCCGGCGCGGGGTGGGCGGGCCACGGCGCGGGGTGAGCGAGCCATAACAACTACGCTACCCAGATGCCCCCAGAAATCTAAATTGCTGCTTCAGACTACATTTAGATCCATTTATTTTTGGCATATGGCGTAAATATGGTTTTAGGATCCTGTTTGCCAGTCAGTCTGCTTTTAAAATATATTGACTTGGACGTCCGGATGGCGTGGCGGTCTATTCTGTTGCCTGCCAACACGGGGATTGCCAGTTCGAATCCCCGTGTTACCTCCGACTTGGTCGCGTGTCCCTACAGACACAATTGGCCGTGTCTGCGGGTGGAAGCCGGATGTGGGTATGTGTCCTGGTCGCTGCAATAGCGCCTCCTCTGGTTGGTCGGGGCGCCTGTTCGGGAGGAAGGGGAACTGGGGGAATAGCGTAATCTTCCCACGCGCTACGTCCCCTGGTGAAACTCCTCACTGTCAGGTGAAAAGAAGCGGCTGGCGACTCCACATGTATCGGAGTGGACATGTGATAGTCTGCAGCCCTCCCGGATCGGCAGAGGGGGTGGGGCAGCGACCGGGACTGCTCGGAAGAGTGGGGCAATGGCCGGATACAATTGGGGAGAAAATGGGGGCGGAACCCCCCCCCCCAGAAAAAGCATTTTTATATATAGAGAGAGAGAAAGAGAGAGAGAGACTTTTTTTTATTTTCAAGAATACGTTACTAAAAATGACAACAAAATTACAGCACAAAGACCAACATGGTCAGTAACATCAGATTCACAGAATCGAAATCATCTCAGGACACTACCAAAGATCAGCTCATCATCCACAACACAGCAAAGCACATTTTATAACACCACACACTGCGAAAACTTTCCAGGTCATCCATCGATTTAAAGTAGCAAAAATCTACTTTCAAACGAGCTCTTAACATTTTTATGAACACAAAAACAGCATCATCATGCCCAGCGTCCTCCATTCGGTTTCTTCTGCTCAGGTACACGGCCATCTTTGCACTCCCCAGGACGAAATTAAGAAGCTGGCATTTGGCCTTGTTTTTCCAAGAGTACCTGTAGCCCAGAATGAACATGGGTTTTGGAAAAGACCTCCCCAAACAACCCCAAAACGTTTTCCAGTAATGTAAACAGTGGCAGCAGTCGACAACTCCATGAAGCAGTGAAAGACAGTTCACGATTAGAGCAAAATGGGCAATCATGGCTAGCATCAGAATTAATAACAGAGACAAAAGCATTAACAGCCATGATACCATGTACACCCCTCCACTGCAGGTCTGCAGCTCTTTTGACCAATGGTGGTTTTGTACAGCGCTCTCCACTCAGGACCAACACTGTCCCCCAGACCTAGGTGAGCCCTCCATGGGTGTCAGGTTTACCATTCAATTTGTCCCTGTGCAGAACTTTAACGCACATTTTGTACACTGACCTTCCATTTGGACCCCGAAAAGAAAACACAGAGGGATTCCCACTTTTTAAAAGAGGTCCTGTACAGTCCTTAAAATCTGGTGAAATGTTCATTGAAGGGAAAACATCCTTCTCATCGGGTCTAACAGAACCATTATGATGCTGGACCAACAGCGTCCGTTCACCACTTGGGAGAGCTTCTCTCCATTTGGTAAGCAGCAGAGTGATGACGCGAGTGTATCTCGGCTCTAAGCGGGAGGCAAGAGGATCTGGACTGTCCATGTCTGGGCCTGCAAGCTGAACCACATGTCCCAGAGTTGCCACGTTCGACACACAGAACCGCCGCAGCAGAGCTGGCCCCACTTGACAGACTGCACTGAAACGGAAGCCATGTATAACTGGTTCCTGGAGCAGCCAAAACAAAGAGCTGTATTGTCTTGGTCTCTCTTTGTTTAACAAGTTCCACACCTTGAAAAGCTCACAGTAGAAGTCAGGTAGGTCCTTGATGGTAAGCTGTTTCAACTCCATCAAAACCAAAGATCTGTCCAGTCCCAGGCCACTTAGCTGACTCAGAATGGTGCAAGCCAGCAACCTCCACACTAACTCAGCAGGACCGTACAGAAACCTTCGCAGGAACTGGAAACGGAAGGTAGCCCCCCTGCTGCTCAGGTGGATCAGGCCCTGCCCTCCTTCAACCCTCGGCAGGTACAGCATACACCGAGGCACCCAGTGCAGTTTGTCCCAGAAGAAGTCGACAAGAAGAGCCTGGATCTTGGACAGCAGGCGTTGGACAGCAGAGAGAGAGAGAGAGAGAGAGGGAGAGAGAGAGAGAGAGAGAGAGAGAGAGAGAGAGAGAGAGAGAGAGAGAGAGAGAGAGAGAGAGAGAGAGAGAGAGAGAGAGAGAGAGAGAGAGAGAGAGAGAGGGAGAGAGAGAGAGAGAGGGAGAGAGAGCGCGCGCTCGATAGATTGACTTGTATGAGAAAAAAATTACATATGATGAGGTTACCATATATTTTATATATATTATACATCTTGGCGGCACAGTGGCACAGTGGTCAGTGCGGTCGCCTCACAGCAAGAAGGTCCTGGGTTCGAGCCCTGGGGTAGTCCAACCTTGGTGGGTCATCCCGGGTCATCCTCTGTGTGGAGTTTGCATGTTCTCCCCGTTTCTGTGTGGGTTTCCTCCGGGGGCTCCGGTTTCCTCCCACAGTCCAAAGACATGTAGGTCAGGTGAATTGGCCATACTAGATTGTCCCTAGGTATGAATAATGTGTGTGTGTGTGTGTGTGTGTGTCGGCCCTGTGGCGGCCTGTCCAGGGTGTCTCCCTGCCTGCCTCCCAATCACTGCTGGAATAGGCTCCGGTATCCCTGAGAGCAGGATAAGCAGTTAAGATAATGGATGGATGGACGGATGGATGGATATTATACATCGTATGCTAGGGAAACAATTGCGAGTGGTTTCTACTGCAGCTTCAAAAGTTATCCAAACCCACCTCAGTCAATCTAGAAATGTACAAGAGAGGAATCCTCCGAAACGAATCAATATTAGCATTCGCTATAGTAAAAGACAACTATTTTACACCCCACTGCGTTCTCACATCGGACTGGAGCAGGGTTGAATCACTTTCTTGGACGGGAATTTTCCACCACGCCTCAGAGATCTGTCTGCCACAAGATATAACCAGAGCAGCGATTGTGTAAAATATATTAAAATGGCTCGGAGAGTTCAATACAAACAAACTGCCCGCGGAGTCTCGGGGAGGACCTGTTGCATCCGTTTTCTGGCTTTTGACGCCCAGAGTTCGGTGGTTTTATCCTAACGAGCTTGTACAAGTGTGTAGCCTTGAAAAACTGGCTATTTCACCTCCACGCCGTTTGGGAACTGACACATCCTGGGTAAAACCTCTGGCTGCGTGTGGAAGTCACGCCGGCCAAAGCACACAGAGGCCGACCAGTGTAAACACAGCAGTCTGCAGCGCTGAAGTTGCAGGGGACAAGTGTGATGAATAATGAGTGCATTGCCTGGTTTTGCAGTAAAATATTGGAAAGCAAATTACCTGGGCTTTAATACGGAAGGAAAAAATGTGTTTTTCAATTTTATTGGGTTATTTTATTTATTCTAGCTCAACTGTGTCTCTTAAAGCAAAATTCACTACCTGACTGGGCCGGTTCCTAGAGAAGCTGCTTGGTTTTGTGTATTTATAATAAAAATGACTGCTGAAGAATCAAAACAAACAGAGGAGCAACCATGACAAATACACATGCCTTCAGGATTCATTAACTCTGTTTTGAACGAGTTTTTTTTTTTTGTGGCTTTGAAAGAGATGGGAACAAATCATGAGGTTGGTGTCCATTGCCAAGCTTTTGCGATGCCATGCGCTTGTGCGCTTGTGCGCTTGTGTGTGAGGCATTAACAGAAATCTATCTGAGCGGTAGCTGAATTGCCGTGAAAGGCCATGAGAATTTTGAGTCCGGTTCCCGCCACGGATACGATGTCTTCTGGTTTGACAGTCGAGATTTAAAGTAGCAGAAAAGTGACATATAAATCAAAGTTAAATCACCCCCCGGACCGTTTGTGCGCTCGTTCTGTGGTTGGGAGGGCACGCTGCGTAGAGGAATATCGTTTGGAGTGACAAGCATATGTTTAAGCACTGAAACCCAAACCGGCAGAGCAAATCGAGGATTTATGCGTTCGGAGAAGTTTTGGACAACCTTCATTTTCCATCTTAGTGGTCTCCGTCTCGTGGAGGAAAACGAAGTTTGAAAGACACGTTGTTTCTGAGTGGGGGGGGCAGAGGGGGGGAGGGGATGCGAGCCTCGAAAGCCTCTCCAACAGCCCTGGAAGGAGATGAAGGCATGCCACATCTCAGCATAATGTCAACACAGAGTCATGGACTCATTATCAGCAGATCTGGCTGATGTGCTCAGTGCATTGGTAGCTAAATACCGAATCATTCGTGGTGGGAGGCAGACTCGTGGGAAGAACAGACAGATTGCGAGGGAGAGGAACAGTGTGTGTAGGAGAACAACAACTCTGAAACATGTGGACAACTGGTAAAGTGGACCGATGGTCTTCTCCCGGATCCTAATAAAACAAACCCAACATGTGACTGGAACCAATTCCCTGCACATGACTCATCATTGCCGGCGCAGGCCTGAGCAACTGGCCCTTTCTCTTGACACGTACACGTGGCTATCTTCAACACCCCTCCCCACCCATGATGGGGAGGACAACCAAGCCCTTCTCCCGATATCATGCTTCCTGTTTGCTTGCAGGGATGTGGGGAGGGGGACATCCGTCAGAGACCTTGGTTGTGGGCTCTACGCGATATCCTGCCGTCGAGATGAGGCCCGGTAGAGGACCGAGTGCTCCAACCATCACCTCCATCTCATCCACTACCTTGATTGAATTACACATCGCTTTTCAGCGTGTAGCCGTGTAGACGTTGTGTAAATAAAAGACACCCTAAGCTACGGCATGTGCGGGTGGTAAGGGGAGGATGTAATCCTGATTTTTTTTATGCATTATTATTAAATATTATAAGAACACTGAATTCAGTACCACTTTCAGAGTGTGTGCAAACTTGAGGGTTGATGCGCACACGTGTCTGTGTGGGTGAGTGTCTGCAAATGATAGGCAACAGTTTGATCTTCGCTGCGGATCGCAGCGTGCTGAGTTGTTCTTAAACAAACCATTTTATCACGTTGAAACTGGGATGTTGTTGCGTTATTTTCACTTTGAAGTCTTATTCATGCAAGCTGACAAAAATTTTACTATGGCGCGGGACATGTGCGTGTTTATGTTCATGGCAGTGTTCTTGTTGTGATGACCAATAACCGTTCAATCAAAGAGAAGACCATCTGGCAATGCTGTCCCCCCAAAAAATAAACTAAAATAAACACAACTATTTGAAACAAATAAAAATTTAAGTCGCAATTACGTCTTCACAAGTTCACAGACTCTAATCCAGTCAGGTTTATAGATCCAATGTGTCCACGCTCTCATTTTCATGAACAGCACATTTAGGTATCCATCCATCGATCCATCCATTATCCAAACCGCTTATCCTGCTCTCAGGGTCGCGGGGATGCGGGAGTCTATCCCAGCAGTCAATCGGCGGCAGGCGGGTAAACACCCTGGACAGGTCGCCAGGCCATCAAATAAATCAGGAATGTGTTGTTAACCCATTTTATGAAGAAGTAAGGATGTTGCGCTCAACGATGCTTCCAGCCTCTGAGCCTGGACCGCCCGCCAGTACTTAGCAAAGGCCATTAGCAGAGAAGATGCACAGAGTGGACATTTCCACTTCAGACGAAATGGTGTTTGGATGAAGAAGGAGCACTGGATTAGGGGGCTGGGCTGGACTAGTGCTGTGATGGAGGGCACTCCACCACCCCCCCCCCCTTCTGGTGGGTAAACTCCACACACTGCCCCCATTCAGCTGGCCCGGCGCACTGGATAAAGTTAGGATTGTTTGTCGGCGGCCTGTAATGCCAGGAATGCTCAGCGCTGGCTCCCCTCTGAGTGTGTGTGTGTGTGTGTGTGTGTGTGTGTGTTCTCTCTCTCTGACCGTCTTTCTATCGTCTCCCCCTCTCTCTACTTTCCCTCTCTCAGTCTGGCTGGCTGTCTCTCTGCCCTCTCTCACCACCACCGCCACCCCTACTCTGTCCCTCGCACTCTCTCTAGCTCTCCATTCATTTCACCTCTCTGAAGTGAAATAACAGATTCTGTTTCTCCCTCGTGAGCTATTTTGGTACCACACACACACACACACACCAACCCCACCCCCTGCCTGCCTGCCTGCCCTCCTTACCCACTGCCCAATAGAGAAAGCGGTGTCCATACACTGCACTGGCCTTTTCTAGCACACTCCATCAGGCGTCATGACATCACTGTTCAAACTCACACTCACGCACGCACGTGCGTGCGAGCATGCGTGCACGCGCACTCCCCCCTCTGTCACTCACTTTCTCTCACACACACACACACAGTCTTCACAGCTAATTGCTGACCATAAACATCCATCAAACTGTAACGTGGTCCAGGTCTGCACCTCTCCACGCGCTCGGCATAACAGTTTTATCAACTAACATTTCGGTTACATTGTACCGAAAATATCAACACCAAGAATCTTGGTGTTGATGTTTTAGGCCTATACGCTGGTCCGATGTGGCACTGCTTTACCCTTTAGCGCTATCTTCTTCGGAGACCTCTGCAAATAATCAGACTCGAGGATGCTATGACGTGGTTCTCCCTTCGCGTTACACCCGTCTCGTCTCCGCCACAAATCTCCGCAGCGAAACGTTGGTGTTGCCACCCAGCACCAGGCGGACATGACCCCCTTGCACCTCCTCCCAGCCACAGCTGACCTGACAGCCTGCTCCAATCATGCAGCTGATTGAAAACATATGTTTTCATTTAGCATTTCCCCCCATGATGTCACATCCACAGAGCCATGCGCTCTCCGAAAGAAAAGAAAAAAAAGAAAAAAGGTTTTAATTAGAAACATCTCCATAAATTGACCTGGGCCAATACAGTCTGGATTGAGTTTTAAGAGTTTGGCATGCGGCGGAGAGGCGGTATACACCAGACAATTTTGGAGAGAAAGTATGTACCGGGAGACACCGAGAGAGCAACTTCCCATGGATAATGGGTAGTGGGAGGTTATAATGGCTCCCTTGGGTTGAATAAACCCTTTTTTCAGGAGACGTAATGGCACAGATGCTGGAGTAGGATAAACTGGATCTGTGTTGTGGCAAAAAAAAACAACGCTTGAATCTCTGTCATTACTGTATCGCTGTCCTGTCATCACCCTCGCCCATGAACACACACACACACACACAACCTCAGGCCACACACATATTTACCTAGTTCACAGTAGCCAAACTTAAATGTCTGGGGGGGGGGGAATCCCATTGTCGTTTCAACAGTCGGTGCATGATAACTCTGATTTAATCGGTTGCACACAAGTGGTCTGATTTGATGGCTGTATCAACACTGCTACTGCATCTGCTTTATTTTCTGTCAAACCTGATTTCAGATGTCCGATAAGGGCGCAGAGTCACTTCCGGTCTCGTGCTGCAGTTTGGTATGGACGGGTGCTGGAGGCCGGTGGACTGAACCCCCCTCTCCTCTGCTGTTTACTGTGGGTCCCTCCATATGTAATTGTCCGGTGCACACATCTCGTTGACGATGCTGCACGTCACGTGTTTCCGCGCGCGCGCGCGCGCGCGCGCGTGTGTGTGTGTGTGTATGGCGCTTCAAAGTGATGGATGCATACACCCTAAGCCGCTAAGCTCCTCGGAGCCTTTCCCAAAACATCCAGAACCGCCTGAGAAACACATGCCCCCGCAGGAACAACTTATCCGCGGTGCACGGCACAGCAACACTTCAGACGCCATGCCAAGACAAGCATAGCCAATGGCAATGACAGATTACCCGGATGTCAGCTTGGGAACTCATATAAACTAAATCAGAATGCGCTTTGAAGCGGCATGAAACATTTATCAGTATGTTTGCTTTTAAGTTGCACAACTCAAAATAACTTTTTCTTTTTGTAGTGAAAAAGAGCACATCGAGTCTAAAGGGAGGGTTGATTACTGTAGAAGAAGAAGTTCATATTGTGCTCGCGCTGCATAGCCGCCCTCCCTTATTGCGCAACGTACCTTGCAGAAGTTGTGGTTCGTTGCGTTGGAGGAAACCCGCCGGTAAAGTCTCAGCCCAAATGATGGCACCGGATTTAAAGTGTACCGCTGGAGATATGAGCCCTAACATGTGGCATCGTGCAGTTTGTCCTCCTTTTCTTTTCTTTTGGCACAAAATATAAAGGAATAACCTTGACACTTCATTTATATATCAAAACCACTCTAATACGCAGTTATGAATAGGGGGAAAAACAACATTGTGTGATCTATAAATATTTCTCCATCTTTGCAAAACCACATTATGACCGATAAGTACTCAACTAATGCGTCGAGAAAAGAAAAAAAATAAGCCATGAGAAACATGAACCATGAAGGGCGCAGCCTTCAACACGGCCCTCGCAGTGTCCCGGCTGTCTGCTCGAGTGATGGAAACCGCCATCAGCACCCACGTCCCCACCGACCTAGGAACCACGTGTTGCTACATCATCCATGTTACATGGCTATTTCAGAAAAGCCAGAAAGTGGAGAAAGAAGGAGTGGGTGTGACTCACTTGTGACAACATACATTGTTGTATTTCCCTCGGGGTGTTGAGCACAGTTGCTCTGCACATCAAGCTAGCCAAATTGATGACTGCAAGTAGCTCTGAGGGATCAGGGTGTGTATATAAAAAAAAACCCTCATGAATCGAGTCATATTCGCCATATTAGCCTCTAAACAAACATTTGACCGTTCTGGCCAATGATTTTGATATTGACACGAGCAAAATGACATGGATATGGTATCTTGCAAGCCAACGGGGTTAGCTTACCATTGGCAAAATGGGTGGGAGAACAGGCCGGCCTTTGTTGGAGAGCTTTAGTATCACAGAAGAGAGAGAGGCCATTGTGCTTTAGAAAAGCCTCCTTATGGTTCATGTCCTCAGATTGTAACGGATCCCCAGGCCCAGTTTAAAAAATAGAGCTCACTCCAGCAGACACTATATGCATTTCACCCGGCCTAGTTACAGGAAAGGGGGTCATGGTGGTTGTAAGTCAGCAAGTCAGGTTTTCACCATCAAAAACATATACCATATATTCTACCAGACAGGTTTAATGCGGTGAAGGGCAGAACACCACGCTCCCGATAGCGTGGTGTAATATACGAGGGATGGACGGTACGGGTGGTGGACTAGGTCAGATGAGACGGATCAAACTAAGATACCAGCATGTGCAGATTTCTAAACATTCAACGCCATAGTGTTAACCTATACAGGCAAAACTTATAGTAAAATAACCACAAACACAAGAACTGAGTTTCTTCTTTTTTTTTAATCTCAAAAAAAAAAAGTGCCTCCGCTCCAAGTTCCTGGAGAGAGATTTGGAGTAACTGCAAAAGGAAAAAGCATCTTTTGAAAACACAGTTCTCGCATCATTAAAAGGTGTTTTTTTTTTTTTTTTTTACATCATTTCATTGTTAGGCACTTGGAATCACATCAACATTCCCTTTTGAACAAGAAATACATCTTTGGTCCTGTGTGTAATTTAAAAAATAAGTCCGTTGAAGCCAGTGTATGAAAATAACACAAGCTTCAATGCCCCCCCACCCCTCAAAGTGTATTTTTTTTCTCCTAGTTGTCAAACATGAAGCTCTGTAAAAGACCTTTTTAGATAAATAATAGGTTTTTGTTTGCTACATATGAGAAATGACCAGCAACTTTATATAAACGTTTTGCAAGAGAAAGACGGTGAGAAAAATAAGTGAGGAAAAATACATGTGTCGGCTCAAATCAGATGTACAGCAGTACGGGATTGTTGTAATCAAGTCACGTTTGGCAAAAAGGGGATTTCTGTTTTTGTGTGTTTTTTTTTTTTAAATGGTTTTCAGTTCTCTCCCATCATTTTCCTCGAACAATAAAGACCAATGCTGCCACTAGGTCGATGATCCTATCATCCCTGAAGAAACAGGAACGGAAGGGGCCACTTCCACCTCTGCCCTTGAAATCGTACCGAGTAGATCAGTTACAGGGCAGCCATGTTTGGTACGAGTTACCGCACGCTGGGACTATGGGCGGCTGCACATGTGCAATATAATAATTGCTGAAGTTGATGTCCTGTACATAAGGGGCGGGCTGGTAGTAGCACGTGACATTGGTTACGGTGGGGATGGCATTCTGCTCAGCCAGCACTCTCAGCGCCAGCATGGAGATGAGGCTGAGCGTCTGGCGCCGCTCATGGCCCATCAGACACACGGTGCTCTCGTTCACCACTTGGTGCAGAGTCATCAGGCACTCGTACCGTTTGTGCTCCATCCCGGCAAAGTGGTTCTGGAGGTAGGCCTCCAGCTTCCTCTGCTGCTCGCCAATGTCAGGGAAGTCAATGAAGAAGCGCGAGCACATATAGCGCTGCATCTGCTTCATGTCTCTCTCTGAGGAGGGTCTAAACCCCCTCACCAGCAGATGACAGTACTTCAACAACCCTCCCCCTCGGATTTCTTCGGGGCTATGTGTTGCTATGGTCCGCCGACACAGGTGGTCCATGGCCTCTTCAAAGTCCCCATACACACTCTCCCCGAGCACGGTGGGGTGAAAGCTCTCGGACATTGGCGTCTCTGAGCAGCGGTCGAACAAGAGAAGTGAGTCCAGGCAAATCTGGAAGGAATCAACGCTGAATTCAAATTGTCGCCTTAAAGAGTCCACAAATTTTAGTTCCACGTTCTTGCCTGTGTTGTTAGACAGCGAGATGAGGCTCCAGCGGTCTGCGTCATTGCAGACTTTTACCAGTTTCTGTACGTAGGCCTCCTTGAGCGTCAGAGCCGTGATGCGCTCCTTCGAGACCCCAGCTGGCAAGAAGTCCAACAGGCAGTCCAGCACTACATCCTTCACCAGGCGGAAGGCCTGGTCATCTTTCAGCGACACACCAAAGATCAGGTCCAGGTCCTTGTAGCCCAGTCCAGTGTCCTGGTGGAGCACGTGGGTTGCAGCAGATCCATTCAGCCTCACATCCTTCACACTCACGCCCCTCTCTTCCAGCCTCTCTCGCACCACCTGGACAGGAACAGGAAAGATAGAGGGTGTCATTCATACATGCATGCATGTGAATATCTGCATGTTCCTCCGATAAACAATTAAATTGAAACTTAATAAAAAAGGAAATCGATCAAATGTATAAACCCTGCACACTCCGCAATCTATGCTGGCTCTTGTAATACAAACCTAAAAAACCCCACTGAAACCTGCAAACACTCCAAACTCTTGAGACATTCACTGATAAGCTCGTCGTGGGCATCTGGCCGATCAATAGGCTGTGTAGGCGAGATCAATAGTTGCTGCTCACAGGAGTTTGTTTCATCACAGTTAACCTCAGCCTAAATAAAACGTAAGGGGTCCAGACAAAGTGCAGTAGACCTGGTGTGTTTGCGTTCCACATCCCCTCCCCCCATCTCTCAGCCAGATTGGATGGGTAAAGCCTGCCTGATCGCATATTAGAAGAAAAAAAACTACAAATATGTTTTATGCCTCTGCATTGTGACTGACGGACAGAGAGAGAACACGTCCGGCAGACTGATGCCATCCTATGAGAAAACCCTGTTAAGACCCATCCCGGTCACCCTGGGTCAGCAACATTTACCTCCTCTTGTCAAGCAGCCTGTAAATTGGTTAAAGAGAGGTCTCGCCATAGTGCGCCCACATGCAAAGGGGATGTCTAAACTCTGACGCCTCCGATTCTGAATGCTCTGGTATAGCTGGGCAGAGCTGCAACCAGGACGCATACAGAGAGCATAAGGGTAAATGTCTCAAAGCGTTCAATAAAAAAAGACATCAAAAGATGGTATGCATCCAGTGATCTCGCTAGTCTGACACGTAATGACAGTAGTTAAATCTCAAACCTCGTGGGTAATTGGACCATAAAACTGCAGTGTTGCAAGAGCATTTGGAAGTAATCAGAGTTTTTAATTAAAAAAAAAGTGACGTGAAAATGACAGTTTTTCAGGCTAAAATGTCATGTATACAAAGCTCTTTTTGAAGACCTACAATTTAGTCCTTATAGTATGTATAAGCAACAGGCTGACTTGTCAAAATGCTGAAACATGGAAGAGGTAATGAAAAAAAAGTGTTTGCACGACTCAAGTAATAGATATAAGACAACAAATCCTGCCGCAAGTCTCGGTCATTAGACACATCGACACACAATCCTAAATCTCCATACAGGTACTGATCGTCAGCTTAGTGTCGGAGAGTAGTTAACTCTCTCTCCCATGGTGATCAGATAACAAGTTGGCTCTATTTATACATACCGGGTCAGGTTACAGACAAACGAACACATCTGAAGGCAAATCAACAAACACTTCAGACCTAGGAAGTGTTGGGAGAGAAAAAAACAAAAACCCACAATACTCTGGGCTTAGCACTAGCAGCATTGTGAATGCAGTTGTACAGCCATACAGTAAACCCCCACTGGGTTCGACTTCAGTGTGTCAGCTGAATTTTGTGTGCCCTTGTGGCACAGCAGAGAGAGAGAGAGAAAGAGATGTGTACTCTGCCCTGGTGTCTGAGCCAGAGCAGAGGGGCTGAGCCTACACTTAGAACCCCCCCCCCCCCCTGTCTGCCCTCAAACTCCCAAGTCTCGTAATTAAGCCTTGGAAAACTAATCAGTTCTCCACAATTATGCTGCGAAGCAATGAAGGACATAAAGGAGCCTCAATTCGTACCTACAGTTGGAGGCAGTTCAGAGAGTTGCAGCACTTGTATAGGGCTGGGGTGGATGTTAGTGGCCCCTGTATCTGAATCTTGCTCATGAAAAAACAAAACTTTTTTTAACACTGTAACGAGGGGTTCACACTCTCGGCAGTGTCCTTTTTGAAGGTTTAACATGAGAGGCAACACGGCAATACGGGATAACGTTTCAAAATAGGCCAAATCAACGACAACAACAAAAAATCCTGGTTTGTCATTTACACAATATAGTTTTCTTTCTTGTAATGCTGATGAAAAATACAGTTAAGAGGACAATTCATGTACCTGTGTGTGTGTGCGCGTGAGTAGGCCATATAATAAACAGCAAATTGATCATCTAGATGCAGGATGGGAAATTTAGGCAAAGTAAAATAACATATGCCATCTAGAAATTGAAACCGATTGGACATGAAGCTCACAAAATGGGGGGGGGGGGGTGATCCACTTGCGCACACTCATCGGATCATTCATTTAACGGACCACAAGGGAGAGTGCTAGACCCTTGCAGGGAGCTGGTCTCACGTCGATGAAGTTATGTGTAAATTAAGGCTCAGTGAGCAGAAGGGAGCTCAAATGATCACGAGTAAACACTGAAGTGACTAATTTAACTAGTAATAGTCTGGCGTGTCTTGCAAATCAATGCATAACCAGTTGCGCAACATTTCTGGTCACCGCAGAGAAAAATCGGGGAAATTGAAACTGAACACACCGAAGGTTTGGGAAAGGGGGGGGGTGGAGGGATCCAGGCAGGCAAGCGGTTCTTATAATAAAGTGTATAGAGGGAGATTACGATCGCTTCGTGCGGCCGCTTTCTCGTCGGCTGCTTGAAACTTTTACAGCATAAACGGGAGGTGACGCAAAATCTTGTAAGACCGAACAAACGAAGCCCCCTTCCCTGCCGATCACGAAGTGCGGTTAGAAAATGTCATTTGTCGCAGCTTCTCTTGTCAAAGGAAAACCCTCCGAGACAGAAAGTGGAAGCTGCCGGCAGTATGGGGAACTAGTTGAACAGGGGACGGAGGCGAAATTCAAGCGCGTCAAAAACGAGCTCCGGAAACAACCGAAATCGCCCGAATCATGCGTCGGGGCGATAGTACAGCGGCAAACCGGGGGAGCGTCAAGAGTTGCGAGTTTCCTCGCGGGACAGTTTAGACTCCTGGTGTGGCTTTAAGAGACGGCCTACCCACCTCATCTACTCTGCAGCTAACGTACCCGCATGCCGCAGGGAGTACTTGTAGGCTACGTCCGCACGTTTATTTATCGACTCGCCCATTTCTTGTATCCACTTTGCAGCCTACCTGGACGAATTGCCGCGGTTGCACGGAGAGTGTCGGGAAGTTTCCGCGGCCGTGGATGGGGATAGCTTCCCCGAGGATAGAGTCCAAACGCTGCACCTGATCCCAAGACAACACGCAGAACCGCCGACCCTGGTCCGACGCATCGGCGCAAGACATCGCGATGACACTTTGAACAGAAAACCAGGATGTGAAATGGATCCGTCCCCGCAGCTCCGTCCGTTTGCGCCTCTTCCGAGTTGG